>NC_051155.1:210752393-210846012 GCF_013339745.2 Dermacentor silvarum | reverse complement strand
AAAAGGCATAAGGCATCGCTACAAAATGCCGGCCCAGGGATCAACAAAAGCACGAAGCTCCGCAAGCCAGCATCGGAATATTTTACCCCTTCTCACGCAGTTGTGCGGCCTATAGTGTGTGTGCTTCGTGTCAGGTTAGGTTATTGCGTGTTTATCAGCTCATTCGCCCGGAGATGGAGCAAGTGGACGTGTGTGTGTGTACGCTGGAAACAGCGATACGCTGCATTCGATATCCTCGGGGAACGCGCAGCACGGTAGCTCCATCCGAGCGATAACCGGGAAAGAGAAGGAATGGTATTTTAACCGACCTGTTTGTTACCTCCTCGCATTACACCCGTTTGCCTTGTACAGCACCGCGTTGTGCGAGATAGTTGAGCGGTGAGCTCAACCGGCGCGAGTGTACTTTTGCTGTGCGCGCAATACCGCGCTTGTGACAGCACTGATGGAGGGGAAAAAAAAAAGAAAGAAAAAGAAAAGCGCATAAAACCGGGACAGGTGCTGCAAGAGAGAGAGAGAGAGACACACATGAACTGGCACACAAGTCTGGACGGGGCTATCTGCCGTAATGTAGGGAGGGGGAGCAATTTATCGCTGGTGCAACGCTTCTGCCGAGGACGCTACTCCCACTTTCTTTTTTTTTTGGAAGCTTTCCGCGGCTATCCAAAGTGGCCGTGCGGTGTGTTTGGACGTCCCTTATCGCGGAAAATGCATCGCCGTCCCGGGACTCTGCGCGCAACCTCCGCCAGGCCCGGTATGCTGCTGGGACGCTGCAAAGCGCATTGGACGCAGAGGAGAGAGAGGGTGGAGTGGCGGAGTGAAAGAAACGGACATACCTTCCTGCTCCGGACCACCGGTTGCTTTTAGCCGGAGTGCCACGTAAGCTGGTGCGCGGCTTAGTGCATACCGAAAAGCTCCTCCTCGGATTGCTATATCTTTCTTTTCTTTTCGTCTCTTTATTTTTTTTCTTGCTTTGTTGGGTTGGAGTCTGTTATTTGCTCCTTATCGAACGCGCCGATCGCGCAGGCATTGAACGGATAAGGCTGTTTTTGTGGTTCCTCGAGAAGATTGAGCTGCTGCACTTTGCAGTCCCTCCGTTCGTTTTCTTTCCTCCTTTTTTTCTTTTTCGTCTATTTATCTATTTCTCTTTCCGATTTTAGTGTAAGACTCTTTCCTTGGCAGGCAAATGGACAGGATTCTTGCGAAGTTCGTCCGTCGTCACGTGACGATGTCTACATTCAGTAATATTCGCTGTCTGTTCAGCCATGGAGACGACACACGTTTTAGGTACACCCTTTTCCGAAGTTTAATCCGGAGTGGACAGTGCGTTATGAGTATTTGAAGGAAGCCGTAGTAGAAGGCTCGTGAGAGCGTTGTTGCGTTCCGCCACGACGAAATGCGGCCACTCCGGCGGGAAATCGTACCGCGACTGCATGATCAGCCACAGAGCGCATTATAACCGCTGCGCCACATGCAGGTCTCTCTCTCTCTCTCTCTCTCTCTCTCTCTTCTTTTTTTTTTTTTTTTTTAAAGCACTACATGAACGCGAACCTTGGTGTGAAGGCATGCAGAAACTGGCCGTGTGTTGGTTGATGACATCGCGCATGTAGACGGGGGGGGACAATCTGAAGGGGGTTGTGGGTTTCGAAGGATGATGCGCTTGAATGGGAGAACAACACAACCCAGCCAGGATAGGGAGAAAAGGGTTGATCCCGTCGTCGACAGGATTAGGGCTTAGCTGTGGTATTTCGCAGGTATATGCGGGACTCTGTGGTATGGTTATTCGTTCCTCTTACGCTGCTCCCTATGGACCGCCTAATGCCCTACTTCGTGTGTGTGTGGTGTGTGTGTGTGGTGTGTGTGTTGTGTGTGTGTGTGTGTGTGTGTGTGTGGTGTGTTCTTAAAGAACGATTTATTGCGTCGACGTTTCGGGGAGACCGACATTTCTCAAGAAGGAAAACAAAATGTACAGAGGCTGGTTTTATACAAACTTTCCACAGGTATAACAAAAAAAAAAGTGTGTGAGGGAGAAAGAGTAAAGACAAAGATTTAACAATACCCATTGAAGAGTTTGTGTAGGAAGGGCGTACTTAAACGAGCGCGGGGGTGGACAGCATCCCGGCGCGGCGCCCGTGAAGAGGTGTGCCGTAAGCCCGCTCCAGTTGATGCCGCGGTGCGCTACTTGTTTGTTCGTTTCCTCCCTAATGGGGCTTCGTTCCCTTAGCCAGGATAAAAGGTTGGGAAGGAGGGAGGAAAAGAAAGGGATGGCGCGCTGACATAAGTGAATTCGCTGTTCGAAGCACGCCCGCGAGCTGACTGCAAGAACGCGCTCCTCCAACTGACCTGTTCAAACCGAAGATAAGTTAGGTATACAATGTTTATAACTATGGGTATTTGAAGTCGGTAAGTGGGTTTGAACGAAAAAAAAGAAAACGAAAGAATCCACCACTCGGGACATTTGGAATCAATAAGACGCTTGTTGTTACGGGTGATTAACTCTTACCGCAACAGAAATTGCTTTGGCTACAGATTAGATATATACAACTAAGACGCGACGCGTCGGTTTGCATCTGCGTCGAAGGACAGAATGCGTGGAGGCATGTTTAGCGCATAAAGCACAGATGAAAACGCTCTTTTCTTTTCTTTCTTTGTCAACGGTGCTTGTACACTCTTTCTGTCTTTCTTTCTTGTCTGTTCGTTCTGTCATGTAGTAACCTTGCTCGTCTTCACTGTCGTCACCGCTATCATCGTCGCCGTCTCTCGCTGAATACAGGGATGAGTTCACCGTCGTTTACAGTTGCGTAAGCGACTGCCGACGAGTTAAAACGTTAGCGCATCGTTTAATGTCGCCGATCGCCGCGCTCTGCCGCGAAGCCACCGGAAAGCCGAGCACACAATTCTGCGAACGGTGCCGCGCGAAAGGACGACAGGTACCGAGGAGGAAGCTCGGTCGATTAGCTATGCGCAGAACAACCTCAAATTAGACCGCCGCTGGCGTCAAGATTGCCCCCGGAGGCGATGATGTTGCGCCTGCCGACGTGCTCTTTTTCTTTTTCTTTTCTTCTTTTTCTTTTCCTGTCTTTTCTTATTTCTTCGGTTCGCACGTCCTTGCCCAGCTCCAGAGCCGCTCAATTTCACCGTCTGACTGCAACTGGTACAAGCCGTAGAGTTTCATGCTAGAAATGCTAGGAGGAAATGTGGCTGCCAGCCTGACGGCTAGGCTTAGCGTGGAGTCATCGGTGCTACAGACGTCCACATGCACTGTTGCCTGGAGTGCTTGAGTGGCGCACTGGGAAGCAAACGAAGCAATGTTGCGATGTTTTTGCTTAGCTGCTGTGTTGGGATGCGATGCGCTCTAACAGCAGAGGCGACACGGGTATGATAATGCGGTAAAGCATTCGTCCTGGTACTCTGTGGTGTTACCATCTTCTTGCTCCCCATAGCGCAAGTTTAAGCCATAGGTTGGCTTGAACTTCTTCAGTGTGGTTTCGAACGACCTTCTTTTAAAACTAATTGTACATCTATGATTAGCCTAGCGAAGGGTAAAGTTTTTGTTGTTCAACGGCTTTTCGAAACTCGTTTAGAGAATGAGGAATAATTGCGTATACGGTGTGTTACAGCCCGAACATTATTGAGATACAGCGACCCTCATACTGGAAAGTGCCGATATATATTTATGCATTGGAACAGATGCGATAAAATGAATTGGTTGTAGATGTTAAAATAATTACCATAAAAAAGTTTCAAGGCCATAAACCTAAGGAGCAATAAGAGAAGCCGCAATGGTATTTCACAGTGCAGCTGTAGTACTTCAAATGTAGTAAAATCCATGTAATACCCATTATTCTTGCGGAGGTTCGGCGACTGCTGCGCCATAATATCCTGCGGGGTTCTTAACAAGAAACTATACGTACGGTACAGGGAAGTCGCGTGCCTCGTTCTGCGCCTCCTCTCCCCTGTGCTCGTATCGAGTGAAACAGATTCATTGTTGCTTCGTGAACACGAAGACGAGTTTTGTAGGCGCCCCGTGCCGCATGTCCGCGTCAACTTTTTTTTTACTACGATGGTCTCGGTTATACGTGGGCGCTCTTCGGCGCTTGCTTTCCTTCATTACGGAGTTTTACGAGCGGGCGGCGTTCAGAAATAGAAGTCGAGATTGGGCGGGGCGGGGCAAAGTTTCCAGGTGAAAGTGTCGGCGAACAAGCTCGGCGATGCTTCCGATTATGCTAGCCTCGTCCTCGTCTCCTGCAGTAGGACGGGCCGTCGTGAGTTTGGGATGGGCTGCTCTCTCGCGAGGGGTACCGGAACGTGCTTCGAGCGAGGTTTTCTTTTATATGTCATTGTGAGGACGCGTGCGGAACAGCCCTGCCTCGGGGGCGCCCAGCAATGGCCTTGAAACGGCGATAGCATCGCGGCTGCCTTTGGCCCTACCGGGTCCACCGCGTTCTGATCTCCCGGGCTTCGTTACTTCGTTCCTTTTCTGGCCTTCTCTTTCTTTCTTTCTTTCTTTCTTTCTTTCTTTCTTTCTTTCTTTCTTTCTTGTTTCTACAACTTCCTTCTGTTAAGTTTTTCGATGCCTCTGTTGGCCATAGCATGCGCGCGCGAGCTCGATGATGGTGAACTTGCGTTTTACCATTACACCGCTTGCACGGTCACCTTGCATCGATTTTGTGGGCGTGCGTTAGTGTGCTTGAAATTTTCCCTTCTGCGGTCATCCACTTCCCTGTCGAGCAACACGGTACGGCAGGGGGGGGGGGGGGGGGGGCAGGCTTATGGCCCCCTGCGACGGGTCGCGTCGCTTGCGTGCCCCGGTCGCCGCCGCGTACAGGGCTGCTGCTGCTGCTGCACGCGTGTGTTTGTTTTTCCGCGTGTTGGTTGCTTTCGCGGCGTGTCGCAGCAACCGCTGTGCGGTGTGGGCGAGTGGCTTCTTCTGCGGTGAAATCGGTCATTCGGCTCGTGCGCTCTGTCTCGCCTATACTCGGCCTCTTCTCCTCTGTCCACCTCGTTTGTTTCTTTGGCGTTGACTGCGGTCGCCTCGCTCTTGCCTCTCTCGCTGCGTGTCCCCCCGCGGACGACCTTTCCGGCGCGTGGGAGCACTGCAATGTCGAGCGCTCCCCCCCCCCCCCCCCCCTTCCTTCCCCCCTTCTCTTTCGGCCGTTGTCGCCGGTTTCCTCGTTTTGGTTGCGTTCCGTGCAATGTCCCCTCCTCGGCCGGACCTCTGTACCACGACGAGAAGTAGAGGGAGAGAGATGCAGTGGACGAGGGGGATGGAGTTGACCTGCGGTGGATCCTGCAGCGTGACGCGGTCCCCCCGTTCCTCCGCTGCGGCCACCGCGTCCGTCATGGTTGTTCAACCCCCCCCCCCCCCCCCCTCCCCTCTCTTCAGATTCGTGTGTTCGGGGGGCCCCTCGCTGAGTCGTGTCACGGCGCTGGACAGCGGCCGTAGATATCGCCCGCCGCTGCGTGGCCGACAGGAGGTGTCGCGCACCGGCGAGGCTTCTTCTTCCTCTTCGCGTGCTTGCAACGCGCATCCCGCAGCGGACGCCGGCGGCGGCCCTTCCCGCGATCCTTTAGCTGCGTTGCTTGCACCGATTTGTCTTTTTGTCTTACACGCCCCTCGGTACAGGCAGACGCTGTCGGGCGTGCAATGCTCGTCCTCTTGACGGCGGTCGCGCGCGCCCCTCAACTTGCTGTGACACGGCTTGCGTCAGAAGCATCGATAATTACTGCGCGCACGTATGGCACTCGGCCGGCGTTGCGAGGTGAAACTGCCCTGCTGAAGCGGGATTCAGTATTGCTGTGGCAACGGAGCGCACTGCCGCAAGTGCCTTCGTAACGTCAACGCGCCAGATAAATGTTGTCCGTGTAACCGTCGTCCCGCTTTGTTCAGCGTGCGCTCACTGGTAGACAGGCGTGGCCTAAGCAACAATACAATGCCTATGCGAGGGCGCTTTCTGCGGTTCAAGTTTGTCGAAAGCTTTTGTATGCATTAGATTCGAGCGGCGGGCATTCGAACGTTATAAGTAATCGAGTTGTTGAGAGTGAGTCATATCGGCGATGTCCGAATGAGTAAGCACATTAGTAGAAAATAAGTAATCAAATAAATAAATAAATTTATTTGTTTATTTATTTATTTGGGTGGGAAGGGGGGGGGGGGCAAAGAACTACCGCGAAATTGCGAAACTATAGAAATGAAGACCGATCTTGCGAGAGCCTTTCGCCTGTAACATCATGCTCGCTATCTTGTTCGGCTTAATATTCCTCCCTAAGCTTTAGTGATTGTGTCTATCGCAATATCAATGCATCATTATCGTTAGTATGCAAAACAAGACGTCATTGAAGAAGAATGAAGTCAGAAATATGCACACTAGTTCAATATTGCGCGCCTCAGTGCGTTCAAGTCAGCAACTACTGATTTCTTAAAAACCATCGCGCTTATATAGCTTTCGTAATCGATTGCGATGTGTTTAATTCGACGCAAACAGCTCCCGTGGTACAACCGTGTCCTGCGCTACCATTCAATGCATACACGTCTCATGTAATGCGTTGCACGCCTCGCCATATAGCTAGCCTTCTCTGCAGCAGCTTCATACAGATCACGGCTGCGTGCAGTTTGGCCTCCATCTCACTGGTTTTACCGCCTGTCTAATGACCCCTTAATGGTGCACTAAATGTGTCTTACAAGGACGTGTTCTATTACGAGGACGGACCTTCATACCACGCAGGGCTTGTCCTCGGGGAATCGCTTTAGCGACCCCGTCATCATTTCTATACACCACAGTTGTGGCCCGTTCGCTCGATTCCCTTTCGTCAAGTTAAAGGTGGCTTCATTGTTTGCGTGGGCGCATTGTCCTAGTCTTCCGCCCGGTCTGTTCATTAACGGGAACGCACGAGAGTGCTAAGAAAGCCATGCGAGGAACAACGGGCCGGAACCTCCTCTTGTTATTGTTCTCCACCTGCCATCTTCCTCACAAGGAGGCGGGGGCAGGAGCGCCTCCGCGCGAGAATAAATAACGCTGCGGCTTGCCCTGGCCTTTCTTGTCGTCGCTCGCATTGTACTCCTCCGCGGGTGGCACACAGACACGCGTCGCAGTGTATTGAACGCCGCGAGTGATGATGGTCCGCAGTGCAGTTTCGCTGCGCCCGAATTCAGCGCCTCCGAGACCGTCGGTTCGCGGCAGCGCGAGCGGGGGCGCCGGTCGCGGAGGCCCTAGCGCTGTGGCGCCAGCATGCTAGTCGACGTCGTCTCTTTCTTTCTTCTGCGGCGGTTAGTCCTCCAGGCTTTCTTCGTTCCGACACCCCCCTCCCTCCCTCTCGTGGGTCGGTCAGCCGTGGGAGAGAACCAATCTGGGTCACAGTGATCAGCCGCTGCTGTGGCGGAACTTCTTCGCCAACTCCGCCACACGTGGTGGCGACGACGTCGGACGTTTGAAGCGTCGTGCGCGCAGCGGCGGTGGTTGTGGCTCGCAACGCAGACGGGGCTTGCTGTCCCGAGAATGCAGAAGAACACAACTCTATAGCTCAACAAATCGGTGCAGTGCCGCAGCACTTCAGTCAACCGCAGGAGCGAGCGTCGCCCTGCTCCTTAATACTCCAGTATATGCTCCTGGAGGCATACTACATGCTCGGACACTAATACAGAGCGTGCGATCGCGCATTCCCGGAGCACTGCATTTTGCTTCGCTCTAGTCAGAGGCGCAACGCGCTGCTGCACGGTATTATATGCGGGCTCGAACAAGGCGACGGAATGCGCTGCCCTTCCCAGCACTTGCTTCCTCGTGCCTTGTGTCTCTCTTTCATTTTCGCGTGACCTGGGCCCCTCGCCTGGACACGGCGATGTATTTGCCCACGGGTTGACAGCGCGGCCGCCCGGCGATGTCCTGGGGCCGTACAATGAGGTATCACGAATAACCGACTCACGGAAGCAGAAGCCTTACTTCGGCTGACGGGGGCACGGAATGGCATGCGGAAGAAGGGACGAGCCTCGTGAATTACTCCCTGCTCTGTATACAGTCAACGACACAGGGGCCCCCAGCAGCTGTCTCTTTTAAACGCCGAACTTGGGGGAGGGGAACGGGTGGTTTGATCGGACGACGCCGACGCGTGAGGCACGTCCGTGTGGGCCGTGCCGAGGTAGCGTTTGTGCCCACATCCTATTTTAATCATCTTGGTTGTCCTTCGTGAACTTGTGGAATGTTTGAGGGTAAGCGAAAGAAATGTTTACAGTTAGGTAGTGTTAACGGCAAAGGACTCTGGTCTTGCACTGCTCTTACCAGCATGTACGCTGCCTTTGCGCGGCTTTTCCGAGTTGTGCGCATTGAGACTCGCAGTTCCTGTTACTATTTTCTCGAATTTGTCAACATTTATGTATACGCATACCTATAACTCTAGTTCTGAAGCACTCTTTTTTTTCTGATTGGGCTAAGCTGGTACTCCTCTGCGTGCAGATTTCTGCAGTCTCTACTGTCTTGTAATAAGGAGCATTTTCTGTGCGTTATTGTTTTCTCCTTCCTTACGGCGACGCTTATATCATCTCCTGTGCTCCTTTCTTCTTTCATCGTAGAGCACAACGGGCTAAGATTACGTGGCAGTCGACCGCGCTCGCCTATAGCTGTGAGCCGCGAAGTCCTCGCTCTTCCTCAGCGCAGCAATATATATATATATATATATATATATATATATATTAGAAAAGCTCGAGGCTATTCGAGAGCATAATTAGAAACCTCATTCACCCTCCGCTTCTGTTCTCGTCGCGCCTCTGTTCCAACGGATATCAGAGGAGGGTGGCGCCCAAGGAGCACAATCACACCACGCATACAGGCTTGCATGTGGTGCCTATAGTGCCACGACATTCATTTAGTGTATGTATAGTGAACTGCTGCTCAGAAACTGGCATCGCGGCGCTGTCATTCGCGCGGATATAATCCTGTCTGTCTGCTTTTTTCCGACGCTCCTTTTCTCACGCCGTCTCTCTGCGAGAGCGTCCGCAGAGGCCCCCTTTCCGAAGACGCCATCTGTCGATCGATCAGGGCGTTCAATCAGGCGCCCCCGCCAGCCATCCGGTGAAATAATCACGGCGGCCGCTTTGCCGGCGATGCTCCTTCTTCCCTTTTTTTTTTTTACTTCTTTTGCTCATCTCAGCCTCTCGCTCATCGCAGTTCTTAATTTTATTTTTCCTCCGCCGCGACCAGCGCACAGGGCGCGCGCAGGAAACGCGCTTTGTCTGTCTGACGACACGTACGCGAGGGGAGCATTCCTCGGAATGAGTTTCGTAATAAGCAGGCTCCTCGCCGCGGCGCCGTTTTTGCTGCCGTTGCATGCTCTCCGCAGATGGTTGCACGCATAGCGACGGCGACTGTATACGACGGGAGGCAGGCAGTCGTCGGGGCCTCCGTTTCACGGCGAAGAAGACGGGACCCAGCCAGCCACTAGGAGAAAGAGCCCGCCCCCTCCGCTGTGTAACGCGCTTGCGCCCGGCCGGTTTCTCGTATGCCAACCTTGCGACATGCCGCGGGAAATCGTCGAGATATATTCACTTACCCTATGAAGCGAGCGGCGTGTCTGCTGCGAAGAGATTTGTGCGCTAGAATTCAGGCGTTGTTTCGCCGCCGCCGCTTAGTTGATGGCCAGCTTCTGGTCATGACACTTCGCGTTGCGGGAAAATCGTTGCGCCAGGATCACCACGTAGCTTTCGTTCTCGCGAATTTTCTCCATTCCTTTCCTTTCCTTTTTTTTTTTTTTTTTTTTTTTTTTTTTTTTTTTAATCCAATGCGCTCCGATGGAAGCACGAAGCGGGCGGCGCTTCCACGTAAGGAGGCGCCGAACTTACTCGTGAGGTGTTTGTAAATTGTTGCGCAGCGACGAAGATGCCGATTTCGTTCGTCCCGCATGTTGCGCGCTTTTCTCTTTTCTATCCAACATTACGCGCGGATTAGCGTATGTTTATTTATTTATTATTTATTTATTTATTTATTTATTTATTTATTTATCTTTCTTCTTTTGTGTAAAATCAAAGCAGGCCCCCTGACTCAAGGGGCGTCAGAACATGAAACACCGTAACAAATACAAAGATACTATACGTATGTGATGCATTTAGTCAAATACAGCACATCTACAATTACGTCGTAATGATTGCTCTTATTTTTTAATCGGATTCGTACTTCACCATTCCGCGTTCCACAAGAAAACAAGAGTGAGCACGTGATAGATAGATAGATAGATAGATAGATAGATAGATAGATAGATAGATAGATAGATAGATAGATAGATAGATAGATAGATATGGAGAGAGAGAGAGAGAGAGTGAGTGAGTGTGTGTGTGTGTGTGTGTGTGTGTGTGTGTGTGTGTGTGTGTGTGTGTGTGTGTGTGTGTGTGTGTGTGTGTGTGTGTGTGTGTGTGTGTGTGTGTTCTCTCTACCTTAGGACACAGGCCACACACCCTACACGTACAGGTGGGGTTGCGGTGATCTTTCGCGCCGCGTCGTCCTCCTTTCAGATCGAAGCACGGTACGCACAGCTGGGCAGGGCACTTTCCTTTCCCGCGTTGTCGATCTGCAGGCCATCGGCGCCCGTGCACCGAACACTCCGCGCGCAGCGCCCCACCCACTGTTGTTGGCTCCCGAACTGGAGCGCCGCGCGAAACGCTACACCTTTCGCCCGCACTAGCGAGCTGCATTGCCCCGGTTATATCATATTCCGCCCTGCCACGCGCGCTATATATCCTTTCGCTGCTTTCTGCGTACATACTGTATATATGCAGTGCGGCGTAACGCGGCAACAGTCGGTGCGCGAACTGGGCGACATATAATCCCGACGTCTTTGCGTACGCACGCAGAGAGAGAGCAAAGCGGCGCAAACTGCAGGTTTCGGCTTTTCGCCTGCTCAGGGAGAGCCGGGGGTGGCCGGCAGGGCTCGAGCTGTCGTCCTTCGTGCATGGGCGAGGCGCGTTGGCTGCTGCATCCGTGCAGGGAGTTGTTGTGTATGCCTGCGCGCGGGCCTCCTTCGCACGCGTGTACTGCCTATACACACTTACGTGCAGCTGCACCAGCGGATTGATCGCGGAGAGAGAAATGTGTTGCCCTGCCCTTCCTTTGTTGGATAAGTCGGTCACTCGGCCCTTCCCGGGGCGACGGCATTTTTTAGACTCCCGGTGCTGCGCGCGGCGCCGTTGGAGCACGAGCACGCGGTGTCGTCCCCGTAGCAATTAACGATTTCGCCTCATCGGGAGTCGCGGCGTTTATGACAGCGATAGGCGACAGTGAATAACCGTGTATACTGAATCGTTTTTAGCTTCCGTAATTTCTGCCCCTACGGGGCGCCAGCTGCGTACGTAGATGACGGTATCAGTCGCACGCGCTACGGGTGGACAGAACTGCTCAAAAACCGGTAGTGTTAAGGAGCTATATTTGCTATTAACTGTGTGTCAAACTATTAACGCTATCTACTAATGAAGTACGCAGATAGAGGGCTCTGGAA
The DNA here is from genome assembly GCF_013339745.2 of Dermacentor silvarum. Taxonomy (NCBI): domain Eukaryota; kingdom Metazoa; phylum Arthropoda; class Arachnida; order Ixodida; family Ixodidae; genus Dermacentor; species Dermacentor silvarum. The sequence continues at coordinate 210,834,540 of NC_051155.1, read as the reverse complement.
CTCATGTTAATGACCATGTATAGTTTCGGGCCTGCAAAGTCACATTGCTTAACTTGCTTTGTGCGCCCAGAGAATGTTTGATATGTGTGCAAGTGCCTTTTCTTTCTTTACATCATTCATTTTTTGCCATCTAAAATTTGTTTTTGTTTTTCTGGAAGTTGAAAGGAAGATTTCCCGACAACTGCACAAGCTGCAGCGTGCGATATTATGGCAAAAAAGTTTGCCATTTCCATTTATTGCAACCGACATTCGCCAATCAGCACATAACTGTGGTGGATTAGCCAATAAGTGTTTGGAAGACGCGATGTGCTATCAGGATAGCTTGAGACGTGAACAAATCTAAAACGATGCGAATGCGTTGTTAGATTCCCAATTTGACCTGCACCTGTAGCAGCTGCCCAATTCAAACTCCAATACTTATGCTCGGGACTACTACTTGCTTTGAAGCCGATTGCAGGGAGATAACACACTGCATTTCCACGTAATACGTGGAACAGACGTTCTAATCAGTTAATCTTTGTTCGCGTTTTAATTTATGCTAACGTACATCCAAAGTTGTACTGCAAATTCCCGCAGGGAGTTCTTACTCCCTTGATCATGTCTCCTCCACTGAGCCCTCCACTGAAGCCGGCTGTTGGCAACTCAGTAGTTCGCTTAACTGCAGCATTCATTTCATCTCGGCTTATGTATCACACAGTTGCAAAGCCAGCTTATACACGCTGCACCTAAGTACGCTCTACGGCGCCGAAGTATGGGTTGTGCGTGCAAGCGAACCCACACCCCCTCTCTGTTCCTGGCTGGGCGGGCTCGTCACGAGAGGGCGTTGGTCTCGCTAATGTCGTACCTCGGCGACGTCCGTGAGAAGTCGACCGCGCCGCGAACCATGCGGCCGGAGGAGTGCGCGCGCACGCATTCGGCGACCTGCCTGCATGCCCGCCCGCCCCCCTTCCTTTCGAGAAGGCGTTGATGAACGGAACTGCCGCGTGCTTGCCCGTATACGCTGCTTTCGCGTGAGGCCGCCCTGTTCTGCATCGATAGAAAGGCGAGAAGACCACGGATACGTCGCAGCCGGGGCTGGAATCGGCTGATCCAGCGTGTCCGTAGCGACCTGGATTACAGGGAAAAGCTGGAATTTGCGAACAGCTTTAAGCACCATGGAAAAATAATGGAAATAATGGGAAAATAATGACATTATCGGGACAAACTGTTAAAGAAGAAAGAAACAATGAAAGGAAGGAAGGAAGAAAAGCAATAGGCCAGTGAAGTGTACCAAATTGCAATGAAAATTCAATACCGTCAAAATGCTATACGCTGCCTTTTCCTCAAAACTCTGTTTAAGAGAATTTTAATTATCTGGGAGGTGGACAGTCGCGCGCGTCAGCTACAGCTGCGAAGCTGCTTCGCCTTCATAGGCGTGCCTGCACCAAGTAACGGCTTCTGTTTCGGTCGTCGTTTCGACTTCTCGGTACTTCGTTTCTTTTTTTCAGTGCTATGCCATGGCAACAGCGTCGCATGCGCCGTCCCGAGACAGAGCGATCAGCTATAATTCCCCGCTGCGGCGGTTAGCGCGGTAGCGGTTTCGTGGCATAACGGTATGCTAAACCGTCCTAATGTTACGTAACCGGAGAACGTCGCCACCTGCGGAGCCGCTGAAATTCATGGTCGTCTTTTGTGCGCGCCAGCCCCTGCGAAAAAAAGAGAGCCCATACCGAGCTGTGGCGGGCCGTATAGCGGGGCTACATACATTGTAGCGACCTTCTAACGCTTTCCTTTACCGTCTTTAGCAACGGGAACCAAATGTATGCAGGAAAGCGTACAGCAGCGCGCACACGCTCGAGGGGCAGCAGCCTGTAGGCCTTGTACGTGTGCGGCACTGTAGGACGATGTCTGGACGCCGTTCAAGGCTGGTCCACCAGTCGCCGCAGCGATCGAAGCGCGATTGTCCGCCGCCCGAGCATGCGCAGAGAGGCCGGCCGGCAGGTGGTCGGCAAGCCCTTGGAACGTCTTGCCCGCTCACTGCTATAAGTTGGAGCGATGCGACTCGTGCGTAACGTTTGTGTGTGCGTGCTTGTGTTTGTAGTTCGCGCTCGCACACTTCGCCTGGAATGCTTGTCGTGTCCAGCTTGCGCGCCCGCTTCTGGTAGCAGGCACGGCCGTACGGTTATGTTACCTTGACGGGCTCGGCCCGAGTCCTGCTATAGCGCGCGGGACAGCTTCCCCTCAACGCTTGGCAGTCGTGCGTCGACCACCGATTTGCTGGGACGCAATTCCTGGGCGTGTTTGTAACTTTGTGGCAGCACTCGTGTCTATTTAAGCGCGTCCAAGTCCGTACTACGTGTGTCCTTAAACGTTTCCACATACCAGTACCGGGCGTGGTGTAAAGGAATGAAGATAAAGAAAAAAAAAAAAAAAACAAATCACGAAGACCTTACGAGTCGCGCTTTCGCGCGCACGGCGGAAATCAATAAGGAGCATCATTGGTGATACGAGCGAGTGCGCAAATGCAAGTTCTCAAAAATTTGGTGCCTTCGCGGCTCAGATTTACCTGTCATCTTCGGCCTTATTCGCGACAGCCTCCTGCTACAGACACAAAACTCGAAAACATAGCAGCAACCATCAGCAGCCATCGTTGGGACGCCTGCGGTTCTGTGTGGACAGCATTCGTAGTGCAGCGAAAGCAGGTGGTTGACAAGGACTGGAAGAAAAGAGTGCATGAAACAGATAAACAATTCTAAAGACAAGCACAGGACAATCCCATGAAAGCTAGAAATCGCTCTTTGAGCGATTTGACTTTGAACTTTTCATACTGTTTGTTCTTCAAGTAATAGGAGCAACCGTCACCATGCTGTAGAGTGATTAAGTTTCATTTCTTTGATTAAAGAAAGAAATGAAGGGGTGGGAGGTCGTGATAGGCGTAATGTAAGGAGAGTACCACAAATACTGCATTGCATTCTTGCTGAGATGAAGATGAAGTCGAGTCGGGCAGTACGCACAGTGCCGATAGCCTGCCCTGTATCACAGGAACAAACAATTGATGCCAAGGGAAGCAAAACGCAGTCGAAGGCTACTGATGATAATCAGATGAGGTGACGAGAGTATAGGGTTGCAGGGATGATTACATACGCTTGAGAGAGGTCCTTCGCTTCTCAGCCTTCGGATGCCGCAAGGTTATACGGTAAGAGTCGATACGCTTCTTGAAACAGTTTACGTCGAGGTTTCGTATGAACTCTTCACGTATGCACGATACGCCTTCATGCGCGATTTCTGTTTTCCAAGGTGCGTGCAAGTGTATCGGACGTGCGTTGGGGGAGGGGGGGTTCGCACCGACGGAGTCTGTATAGGGAACTGATTAAAGTTAGCTCGCAGACGGGCACGAAGGGAGAAACGGAAAGCTCTTTGTTTACCACAGACAGCGCAGCACCGGTTTTCCGCGACGTTAGCGCCTATCCGTGCCTGTCGTAATAACAGCCTCGTTCGACCCCGCGAAGCGAGCGAGATTAATCTCTCGTTGCCGCGGGCCGAGAAATCCCGTAACGCTGCGGGCGGGCGGCGTGTCAAGTGGCTCTGGACCGTTCCCCCGTTTGCGTCACAGTTTGCGACGGTTTCTTCTTCGAAATCGCTATCTACGCGTGCGTGCGTGCGCGCGCGCGCGCGCGCGCGTGTGTGTGTGTGTGTGTGTGTGTGTGTGTGTGTGTGTATGTGTGTGTGTGTGTGTGTGTAAACATGCCCAACAGTGAACACATGAACACAGAGATGAATCGGTGAGGAGAGCGAGAGAAAGGAACGGAGGCTCTTTTTGCACGTTCCGCGAGCCGTGTTCAGCGAGGGTTTATCTACGGCGGTGGCTGCACAAAGCAGCGCGTGACTTGCGACACGCCTTGGCTCGAGGTCGACACCTGCCGCCGACGTAATCTTTCCTGTTCCCTCCTGTTGCAGTCGACCGCAATGCATGCGCTGGCGTAAGCAACAACGGGACGACGAACCGCGCGCAAAGGGCTTTCTGGCCGTCTGAATGTGACTGAAACCAATCGTCTTGTATTTTTTGTTATCGAGGAAATGATACACGCCATCGAATATTATAGCCTGGTATATTCGTTGCATCAGTAAACTGTAATGCGCTGAAAAATGATGACGAAGAGTCTATGAAAAGCGCCTATAGCAACATCAGCGTGACGGAGAGTCTATAGTTCTATGAAAAGAAGAACTAGACTCTCCGTCACGCTGATGTTGCTATAGGCGCTGTGAAAATTGTGGTGAAGGAGCGGCGTATTTATGACAGCTTTGGCTGTAAGGTTTAGTTCTACCACAAGGTGCATTTGGAGGGACGTGTACGAGACTGATCATCATCGATATTTTGGCACTCATACCTTACAGTGCTGATGAAGTTTCACAGAGTACAGTGAAAGAAACTGACGGATCAGGGTAAACTGCGACTGAAATCGCGCCTCTCGAAAGGCGGTTGCGCTTGGGAGATGGTGAGAGCATAATCCTCTCAAAGGAATGCTGTTCGTGACTCCTTGGCGCACGTGCATTATAACTAGTTGCCTTCTAAACTGGCATTTAGGGACCGCCAGTCATGACACCCGCCACTGAGGGTAGTCCGTGTCCTGCGCTTCCTAAAGCTTCTCACGTGGCAAGTCGGGGCAGCTCAAAAGGTGGTGTCAAAGGGATTCCCCCGTAACTCGCCTCAGTCGCTTCGTTTTCCACCGCGGAGGCACGCATGCTGTGCCACCGTCTCCGAAAAAAAGCCGCAGCAGAAGCAACAGCAGCAGCCGCAACAGCGGCGACCCGGTGCGTTTCGGAATGAAACGCCATCATGACTTTTGATTGTCAGCCAGCGCATGCAGGCAGAGGGCGGCGGGATTTTGGCCGAACGGGCCCCTGTAGGAAACTCTGTGCAAGTCCCGGCTGTCATTTCTCGGGCAAGCGAAGGAAGCCGTGGCATAGGCTGAGGAAGTGTGTGTATGTGTGTTGGGGGAGTGAGGGCGGGGGGGCAGAGAGTGGTGTACAGACACAGCTGGGGCTCTACGGAGGGTTTTTTTCCGCCTCCCCTTTGGCACCCCTGCTGCTCGCGGAGGTATTGCCTCGCGCTCCGAGGCGCCGCCGTGAAGGAGTCAGGTGCCACTGGCGTCGTGTAGCCGCTGTGTTTTGACCCTCCCTCCCATACTTTTTTCTTTCCTTTGCGGCGTGTAGTACCGGCGCAGTTGGGTGGTGGTAGCGGCAGACCCCTCGCTGATGTCCTGGTGCTGGTGGCAGCAGCGGGTAGGCTGAGGCGGGTAGACTGTTATTATTACTGCATTTCTTTCTTTACCTGTTCCGCGCCCGTTGCTTTTGTGAGCGTTCCTTTCTTGCGCTCCTTCTCTCCTCTCGCGACGTGATGCACTGGCGCCGGGGCTTCGCCGATTCCTCGTTGTCGACTTGTAGCTCGCTCCGCTTCTCCAGTCCGGTCCCGTGTTGCTGGCCGGGCTATCGGCAATATCTCCCATCCTCGACCGGCTCGACGAAGGGCCTGGACTCCTGCCGCCGCCGCCGCCTCCTTCTCTTTCGCGCAGCGAACATGCATATGCTGCCTTCTCCTTTCCGAAACTTTTTTTCTTTTTTTTTTCTTTTTCGTCCTCCCTAGTGCTTGAATTTAGGCCGCCTGTCAGCTTTCTTTTCTTGAACGCTGTTTGGCGCCCCAACTGCGTGTTTCTTGGGAAGAGATTAGCCACGTTGTTGTCTGAAGAGAGCAGCAATCTCACCATCCTTGGACGGCAGTTTCGAGAGCTAAGGCGAGCTAAGAGTCAGTACACTCCGCGAGATGGCTGGCTGTCTCTGTGATGCTGGCTGTGGAGTTTGGACAGTGCGGAGGCCGCACGACAACTGCAGACTTATGACAGCAATAAGAAAGAAGGGGGAAAAAAAAAAAGGAAGAAGAAGAAACTGTACTGTACAACAGAGAGGTTCGATGTTCTTGTCGTTCTGACCGGTAATCTGTCTCGCGTGTGAGCCTTGCTCTGCCGTCTCGTTTTCTTTTTCGAGAAAATACGGCGCTCGCTGCTGCTGAGACACCGCCCACTGCAAGATAACTCTTTGTTACGTGGTCGTGACTCGACGATTAATATTATGTCGTTATCGTCTCATGTCTTTGAGCCCTGCACATTTCTGAAGTTCGGATATATTCTTCTTTCTTAATTTTATTATTATTAGTATAGCTTTTTTCTTTTTTAGGCTCCATCTCAGCTGAGTAGCGCGGCTCTGTTGTGACCTTGTTGCGTCACTCAATTGCCCTTGGTGATGTTACGGTCGAGGAGCTGCTTGCGGCACTGACTGCCATACGACAGTCGTATTGGCTGGAGGAGCGTGCGCGTACGTACCCCCTCATGAAAACTACATTGCGACACGATTAAGTCGAGCTCGTGTATAACGAGAAGGCAGGAAAATTGCGCAGCATCACGCTTTGCCACTGTGCCATCACCAAAGTGATACAAAAACCGAGAAGTTCTATCGTCGACGCCGCCTCAGAGAGCAAATTTCTTTGCAACGTCAGAGATTCTTGGATAGGACTGCATAGAGTTGCATCGCCCAGTGAAAGTCAAACGATGTTGGCGATCCATTGTCGACGAAGCCATGTAAAAAAAAAGCTCGGGCTCGCGTGTATGTACCAGGCGTAGCCTATTTCGCAAAAATGACGTACGCGCACCAAGCATGGGGAGTTGGGGGAGCTGGTCAACCATTCATCTTTACGCAACGGTGCTAAGCGAACGGGGATGACGCTGATAAACAGTACTGTACAGAGCTGACTTTCAGCTATTGAGCTTAGCTTCGTGCAGGGCCAAGTCGGAGAAAGGGCTGCCGATATGTATACTGCTGCTGCTGCTGCAATCGGAGCCAGAAAGCACCTATGATGTTTCAGTGCGTGTCCTCGGGAGAAAAAGCGAGCGTGCGAGCCGGAGCACGTTGCCTTCGGGCCGTCGCCGTTCGTCGTTTGCCCGACGTAGGCGTTCGTCGTTCCGCAAAAGGAGGAGGCGTCCCTGACCAAGGACGGGCGCGCGAGAGACAGAGGACCCGGATACCTCCGGGACCGTGCCCAGTTGCGCGCGAGCGCGCGCGCCTCTCCGTCCGACGCTGCTGCTGCTGCGGTCCCCCCCCCCCCCCCTGCGAGAGTGAGCTCTCGCGCGCGTTGTTGTGCTCTGCGTGTTTTCGCTTTCAGGAAGCGGCTCTCCCGCCCACTTTCGGCCAAACCGCCAAAGCCGCTTTCTGCCGACGGCACCCCCCACTGGACCCCCGCATCACCCCCCTTCAAGCTATCGCCTTCTTTTTTTTTATTATTGGAGAGCCCTCGTTCTCGGCCCCCCTCTCTCTCCAAAGGCGTGCGCGGTACAACTCCGCGGTGCTGCCCGCTGGCGCTTTCCGCGCACACCTCTTCCCTCCTCCCTCTAATCCTAGGTGCCCTTAATCATTTGTAACTGCTAGTTGCCTCGTTCGTCTCCCGGCCCTGTTCTTCGCCTCTGCTCTGGCTCGTGTGCGCTGACCGGCGTGCTTTGCATTCGCTCGCTCTAGGTTTTTGTTTTTGCCTTTAGCTGACTCCACCACCGGGCACCGGTGCTGCAGCAGCAGCGGCAGAAGCAGAGTCGTGCGCGAGGTTCGCTCTCTCTCTCTCTCTCGCGCGCGCCTCCGCCGTGGTAGTAGTACGTGTGCTGGCCACGTTACCCCGCAGCTCTAGTCGTAGCGGCGCTGGCGTCGTTTTTCTGCCCTGTGCACCCCACCCCCCTCCTCGTCCATGCCACCCCTCACGGTGCTAGCGATCGTCCGCTTCGAAGATGGGACGAGTCGATAAGCTGGCACTGATTGGACCGAGGTGTTGCTCGGGACGTGCTTGCGCGGCGGGGCGAGGAATGTTGCCCCCGGTTCGAAAGCGGCACCGAAGCGAAGCGCGACCATGCGCCTTCGCTTGTTATTTCTTCTGGTTTTTTCCTCGCTGCTGTTGCTGTTGTCTTTTCCTACTTATGTTTCGGGGCGCGTTGTTGTTGTTCTTGGCGGTTTTGTTCTTCGCACCGGGTTCACTGCCGTAGCCCCAAGACGGGCGCCACATTAAAACGGAGAGGAGGCCGAGAGTCGTGTGAGAGCTTAGGAGGAAGGATGGGCAAGAGTGCGGGAGTAATGGACTGACCTAACACTTCGGCGGCTTCGGGACATAATTGTAAGCTGTTCCACACCGTTGTCGGCTGTAACATCAGAGTATAGGTGCTGGTGGCGTCGGTCGCCAGCTCGCGTTTTTCTTTTTCTTTTCTTTCTTCGTGGTCAGCTGCTTCCACTCTTGTTCATCACTTCGCTGCCTACGCGCATAGGCTTATCACCCTCGCTCCCAAATTTCGTTTCCCGTTTATTTCCTGATATGTGGTTTCGCAAAGCTCTCTAATCGAAGTCCGTCCCATCTGTAATGTTCGAAGCCGTGGCGTCGTTAAGTGCGGAGACCCTTTAACAAAGAGCTTGTGCATCGAGAAAGCCGCGGCGTGCGCCAGATCCGCGCTCTGTCTTCTCAACACTCCTCCTCGCCTTCCACGATCGCCGTCCCTATAGCAGCGCTATCATCCCGGGCGTTACTTAATCTGCCATTATTTTTTCCTCCGCAGCGTCTCACGCTCGTTAATTCATTTTCCTCTTTTCTCACGCTCCATACCCGCGCCACGCAGGCGCCCCGCCATCGAGATCTCGCGAGACGAGTCTGCCGAGATGATAGATCTCGATTTCGTGCGTTCGCCTTTGCAGGCAGCGCAGCTGTCTGCTTGGCTTCTCCTGATCTGGGAGGTCTGTTTGCCCGGCGAAAAGAGAGTCATGCATGAGAGCAGCGCTTGCCATTGCTTGATCGTGTCTTTATTAGGTTTGTTCCTCGAACTTTTGCCCATCAGGATATCTTTGCCCGTGTACTTCTGTGTCCTCGCGTTTTGTTTGCTTTATTCATGCTCCTGTCTGTCTTTGATTTTATTTTCACACCGTTCCGCATCATATGCGCTGGTTGGGAGCGTTCGCCTGATAGATTTATCGCACTCAGTGATATTGTCTTTACATGTCCGTGGTCTTGCGTCATCGTCTCCCACCGGCTGTCGCAGTAACAGCGGTTTTCGGCACTCAGCTGTCGGTGAACTTCCCGCAGAGAACGATGATGCTTCGGCGGGGCTTCGGCGTCTAAACGTCTGCGGCCGTCGTGGCGTGTACCATTACAAGAACGCGGTGCTTTGCACACTTATGTGGCCTCTGTGATCGGGGGCACGCAATATCTGAGGCCACGGTGTAAATTCTCGAGGAGCCGCCCAGAGCCGCCGCTCTGCTTGCATGGTCGCTGTGCCTGGCACGACTTCAACATCGCCGCGCGCCGTGATGGCGGTCCGACACGCCTCGCGCTGTGCTTTGAAGCATCTGGACACGTTGAGCGCTAAACGGGGCGGTAGTGCGCGGTTAGCAGTGGTTTCCGACACGGCTTCACGTATTTTTCGCGTACAAGTTTCTCGCGATGTCTTGAATGCCCCGAAACGCGGTCGTAAGTCACTATTTCCGTAGTCGTTTTGGTCAGCTGCTTGCTGCAGCTCGGTAAGCTTGCGGCTTCGTCGAACCGGCTGTCTAAGAATGCGCGATTAACACGCCGTCTGGTGTCTATAGCGTCAGCTTAATGATGGCTTCATTCGCGCCCTATTACAAACAGGTGTTTGCGATCGATAGATATCGGAGCTTTACTTGGAGCGAAAGCGTTCTATAAACCTGTGTTTAAACAGACGTGGAGAGTCAATACATCTTTTTAAGAGAGCTTATTGGACGCTTGCCACATTTGTTCGTGAGGTCAATTTCGTGATTTGATAGCACGTTGTTGTGCGAGACGTCATTAGCGATTCGCGAAGCCTCCGCCCCGTGTTTGTGCGCATGCTTAAGTCTAGCCCTGGTCTGCGCAAGGCCCAGTGTATGCTGTATATTTTTCAAAGCAAACAATTAGCGGCGACAGAGACGTCGTGTAGCTGTTGATTTGCTGCGGCACTTCCTGGCGCGCCATCCGTTATTTGCGTAGGCTTTCGGGACGTGCGACCAACAAAGGCCAGACGGACAAGTGAAGGGAGCCCACGTGACAGGAGGCATAATTGGTGCTTTCTCTAACTCGCACACACTGTGCGCCTGTTTCGTGCGGGTGGACGTGCTGCTGTCGCATTCAGTTTCACTTTTCCTGTAGTCTTGGAATCGACCTCATCAGTAGCAGTATGTTTACCGGTCTCCTTACCTTGCCGAAGCTCATCTTATCGAGAATATGAGACGAGATATGAACTTTAGTATTGATTGATTCATGGCGATTAGTCAACGTACGTTTAGATACAAGGACTAATTAGCGGCGCATCATAGGCTGCCCCAATGCACTATCTCTTCATGCGCAGTTTCATCGGTGCGCGCACACTTGTCATCTCGAGGTATCGAATCGCGGCCAGAATAGCGTGTTCATAACGCTTACTTCATTTGTGCTCTCGTGCAAAAAAATAAAAATAAAATAAATAAATAAAATAAAATAATATAAATAGAAAAAATAAAAAAATAAAAAGCTGTTGCGACTGTGTTGCGTCTGCCGTGACTTCAGGCTCTGTCACACTTTCAGGAATGATTGACAACCATTTATAATGAGCAGTTACGTGACGTCACACACGCCGTACTGCTGTTCTATCCACATCTTCCACAGCGTTGCCGTTGATAACCCGCCCGAGATAACATCTATTCCTCTATACCGGGCTGTAAATGGTGGCCCCGATGACGTTAATGCGTACTCCCTATAGCCTGATTCGGGGGCACACCAATACAGTGCACAGTGGATGCGCGTTTGCACGCTATTTCCTTCACTGTCGAGGCTTCCTGGAAGCCCGCAGTAACGTCGCGCGGAGCACACATTCAAATGCCGAGGCGTTGTCCTCGGTCGGTCAGCACTTCGCGTCCCACAGTATTTTGGGATTCGTTGCGCGCAGCACGCGCAGCAGTGACCTCTATAGTGGCCGCCTTTCTATCGCTTCCTCCACCTCGTGCATTCGACGTCACGGAGGCGCCCAGCTGTTTCGGAGGAGAAAGTCCCCCCCCTTCGGTCGCTGGGCCTGTGACCCACTTTTTTTCGCCCGCGCACATCCGCGCGCGCGCCGCTGCCGTTCAACGCATCTGGCACCACCGCGCGTAGAACGCGAGTGCGTGAGCGTCGTTCCCGGTTCGCGCACTGGCGCTGACGTCATGGACGCTGCTGCACCGCCGAGCTGCCGCCTGTGGCTGGAGACGTCGTTGTCCCGCCTGGAGGCGGCGGTATCGAGACTGTTCCGTGGCGCAGGTACCAACGGGAAGTGAAAGATTTCGCCATTGTGCGTTCCTTCTACGCGAAAGTCCCTGCATACCACCTGACTGCCACCTATTCCTCACGACGTTCAATGAGCTGACCACGGAAGGGAGTATTCATTTCTGTAGGTGACACCATGTGAAGCTTATACTGAGGATGTATTTGTGGCTCTCGATCGTTTGTGTCTGTGTTGCGCCGACGCCGGAACTGTATACGGCTTTGCCTCATTCCCGTGTTTGGCTGTTTCATTACGCGGAAATTTGATTAAAGGCGTATTGCCAGTCATTTTGACGCGGTCATCGAACGGCGTAACATGGACGGGACAACGTGCGCATCGCAATACGTTTACAACACTGCACTGTTGTAGAATGACGCAAAGAATTTTGTAAAGTGCTGCTACATCAGAGCATGATTCATTCAAGTTCTCTTTCGTATCTTGTTTCGTTTCTTGCCCTCAGGCAGCATATCACAAAAGCCGCGCGTCAGGAAGTTACACAGACAAGTCTTCATTGGAGGCCGTTCGTTTATTCGTGCAACTATTTGCGGGGATTATTCAGTTTCACGACATTCACATTGACCGAACCTGCTGGCACAGGTTCTTGCAAGGGGTTGAGCGGCGCGAAATCAGCGATGGGACCTGGTAGCGCGTGCTGTGATAACAGGTATACGTCTCCAAAACAAGGGCGGCGCTGCCTACTCTTTGGAACGGGGCTGCCAGCACTTACGCTGGTAACTTAGCTCTGGCGATACGCGCTTATAAGTGGGGAGAAAAGAAAGATAGAAAGAAAGATTGAGACACCCGCAGCCTTAGTGCACTGTTTTCGTGTTCGTCGTGGGCGCATCAACGCGACCTGCCGCTTCCTGTGCTTAGCGCACAAGAAGCGAGTCTTCTGTTTTCTATCTTGTCTGGCGCGCGAGTAGCTTCCGGTCGTCGCTTCAAGGTTCGTTTTCTCCGCGCCGGGTTATTGCCACGCACCTCGCCTTCCGATATGCAGGTCTCGAGAGAGAGAGCGGCTGGCGGACGCGGCGCATCTGAGTTTTCGTCAGAAACCCACGCAGCTCATTCAATACTCGCGTTTTTTTTTTTTTTTTTCTTTAGCTTTCTTATCTGACTATTACAAAGCCCACTGAACGGCAGGCGCTCCTCCCACTTCGCGACGTCGGGTCCCTGTACACGGTGTAGTAGTGGCGGTGGCAAGGCGAGCGTCGCGAAAAGGCTGAGCAAAACAAACAAGCACGTCATCTGTGTCTCGCTTTGAGGCGTTGACACCGCGCCCTGATGAAACAGAACGGGGCAGAACTACCACAAAAAACGTCGTTCGCCCGCTGCACCACATCAAGCTCCGCTCGTTTTTCATGATGTCCGCACCATGCTAGAACCGAACCGCTCTGAGCCAACGCGCATGCGACCGGCGTACACACCCATTCCAGGGTGGCATACAAAGCGCACCGCTCTTCAAAAAACGCCTTGCCTTGTTCTTTTAGGTCGCGCGCGCTTGTCTCCTGATATATGTGGAGGAAAGTTGGCGCATCCTCCCTCCCATTGACTCTGCCTCCCCCCACCTCTATACTTCCCTTGAACGTGGCACCTTCAGTTTCCTCCAGAGTGCTCGAGCAGCAGCATGCAGCCCGTTAGGCGAGCGTTTTAGACCGGCGACAGGCGTCGTTGGTCCGCTGCACTCAACGCACACACAATGGCGTCTTCTCATGAGCGTCGCCCCGTTCGCTCTCCCGCGTGCGGACGCCGGCGCCGCAGAGCTGACCCACATCAGCGCCGTCTTTTCGCGCGCTGACGCCGCTGCTGCGCCCACACGCGGAGCGTGTGCTACGCCAAGCTTGCGTTGCCGCCGCCTATGTAGAGCCCGCTTTGCGGACGTTTCGGGAACCGCTGCCGCGGTGAGGAAAAAAATAAAAGGACCACCCTCGATCGGCGAGGCGATAAAAGAAAGGACGTCTTTAGACGGGCTTCTCGCCGTGAGGCAGCTGCCCACTTCCATCTCACTTTCTCGTTATGCGTTATTTTTGTCACGTAGTTAAATGGCGCTCGTTTAATGCGCGGCTATAGTTCGGCGCACACAGCATGATTGCGAGGAGATGCACGTTGCCCAATGAGAACGCGCGCGCGCACCGTGGCTGTGCCCCCGTGCAGTGAATTTAGTAACTTGAAGCGAGCCATGGCATGGGGGTGGTCGTGTACTGATCCAGTTACTTCGTGCTTATAGAAATAATCATGAACGTTCGATGTATATAGGGTGTAGTCGGTAGTTATTCTGATGTCTAAGGGAAAAGCGTCTGCATTTCTCCTTTGCGGTCTACGATAACGTAAACAGGTGGAAACATTTCAATTGAGACCCGTTGGAGGCAAGGCCTGACTTACGCTCACAAGCTCGTCCTCATCACCTGACGTGCACAACCGAAACTGCTTTGCCCAAATTCCACGTCTGACGGCCACTTCTCCGCAAGACTGCGGGAAAGTAATGCCGCGTCCTCTTGTTTCCTTTCCCGATTGTCCATTATGTCCGATCGAGACCCAGACCCTTCCCTTCGTCGTCTTCCATCGCTCTTATTATTACTCTTCTTTTCTGGCCGGTTCAGATCGCGCCCACTGGGCACTCGGCCGTATGTGATGCTATGGCCCGAGTGACGTCACCGCAGCCATAGTCCAGACACAGTCTCATAGACTTCGCGAAAAAAGGAGAACAGCTGCCATTGTGAGTGCGAGCGCGGAGGACCGGGTCGCCGCTGGCGCGGACCGGTTTAAATGACGTTAATGGATGGCGCCGCTTTTCGGCGGAGGCGGTGGATCGCGAAGCTCCGTGCCGACGAAGAAGAACGACGCGTCCCGGCGCGTCGACCAGCGGCGAGAGCTGCTGCCCCTTGACGGGGAGAGACGGAAATGCAGAGGATAGAACCCCCTAGGGGGGCGCCCATCGGAGCACACTTAACCTTCATTTCTAATAAACAGCCGCACTTCTTCCATCACGTGGCCGCCGCAGACTACGTGGCGGCGCGCCTGAATAGCGCCGCGAGTTAGCCGCGGCCGTTTCTCGCCAGGGGTCAGTGGATCACGGCGTTTACCTTGTTTGGAGAGCGCTTTGTTCGCTCGTGTGGACCGATTAGAAAAACGCGGGAGTAAGGGGGGGGGGGGGGGGGGGGGGGGAGGCAGCGTAATGGACTGCGCGCAGCTGCACTGTGATAGTTTGAATTCTCTCTTCTCGGCTGACTGTGGCCCTGCTGCGGGATCTTCTTGTTCGCTGGCACGGTTGAGCGAGTTTCTGAGTGCAGCGTTCTCTTTCGGTTTGTGCCTCATCACGCGACCGCTGCATTGGCCCGTTTGCGCTCACGCATGCGAGTTTGATCGTGCTCGCGGGACTTATACGTGGACCATGGCCACAGGCGAAATAGTTGGGAGTCTCGGAGGAAACTGTGCCGCGCACTAATTTTGTTTCAAATCGGGCTCTCACCCACACGCCCACAAAATTTGCAGTCGCGACGGAGGGGCTAGATGCTTGTTCTAAGGGATGATTCTACTTGATCTACAGAGCCTTACGTCTGAACGGAAAGAAGAAACAGTTAATGCACAGCGGAAATCAGTCACGTTCTCCTGCGCGCTGCCCTGCGCTCTGCCCTGCGCTCCTGTGCCGGTAGATCGGTGTTAAGGGTCACCGTACTTCAACCGAGTTTTTCATGCAGGGTGCGAGGCGCGTTGTTTCTTTAAATGTATGCGGCGTACCGTTTAAGCAAGGTTACTTGCTTACAGCGAGAAGGCGCCCTTTGTAAATAAATAAATAAATTTGGGGGATTTACGTGACAAAACCACGATCTGATTATGAGGCACGCTATAGTGGGGGAGCGTTTTTGCATTCCGCCTTCGTGGGGTGCGCGGTCGAACCCGCGACTTTGTGCTGAGAAGCGCAACGTGATAACTTCTGAGCTACCAGGGCAAGTGCTCTATATACATGCAGTACAATCGAAAAGTTTCATTAGTTATCTGAAAGTTCGTTTGAGGGAAGGTCTCGCAGAACGTCGCACCTAATCTGTCTCCTTCAAGAGCGAGGTCCAAGACTGCCCACATTTCACGCTACCATCTAAGCTACGAAATTATGAAGCGCTCAGGCGCTCACGGTGGCGCGATATATATGAGCCTCTTGTTATCACTTGAATGTTGATGACCTCTGCGAGTGCGTTCGCACTGACTGCCTCTTTATTATTTTTCTTACCTTTCCCATTCATTCTTCTTATCTATATGTCCCCCTTTCGCTTTCCCCGAGTGCAGGGTAGTCAACCGGACACGAGCTTGATTGACCTCCCCGCCTTGCCCTCTTCGTCTGTCTCTTGAATCATGAACGCGCACCTTGAACGCGAAGTTTGCTCCATGGCAGGATATAGTTAGCACGCTTTAGGCCTCTTTTGTCTCCAGATGCCATAGTTTCGGCGACGCCGACTCCTCGCTCCTACCAGCACCTACGCGCCACCGGTGGCCGCTTCTCTCACGAGCTTCGGTTCACTGCGGAGAAGCGTCCCGTGTCGCAACGCGACTACCGTGTGCCGGCAGCGCGCTTTGCGGCGCTAGCGCGGCCGTTTCTCAGCGGTCCTGCGCGTGCTTGTCCCGTCCGTGTGGTCTCGCGTCGTCCATCCGTGAGAAAGGCCGCTCGTGACCGCCGGTGAGAACCAACTGTGGCACGTCGTTTGGACCTGGCCCGAGTGACGCCACTCGCGCGAGTTGGTGCGCATACAGACATCATAGAGCTATGCGGAGACACCGATCGGCCGCGCGCGGAAGAATATATACTGTTCGAACTTTCGGTCAGCCTCGTTTGTTTAAAGTAAACGTCTCATAGAGAGGAATAGTTGACTCGAGTTACCGAAGACTCTCAGCCACTCTAGGCCCTAACTGCAAACAAGCTAAGCGGAATCAGGCACTGCGCGTGCGCAGTGGATATATGGTATTTTGCTGCTGAGCAAGAAAGAGGTCCTGCGTTCGATATCCGGTCGTGGTGGTCGGATAAATAAATAAATTCTGGGGTTTTACGTGCCAAAACCGCAATCTGATTATGAGGCACGCCCTGTGTACACCGTCCGCATTGGCCGAGTGTGTAGTCTCATGCGTGTTGGCATTAGCTCGTCAGCTCGCGCTTAGGCCTTGCGGCGAGACTGAGCCTCGATGTTAGAGTATTTTAACACAACTTTACCGATACGCCTCGCGCCGACTGCGTATATGCCCAGTTAAGGGTAAGCGGTATCGGTAACTGCAGAACGGTATAACCTTCTGATCTATATACCCGACTCTATAATATTGCTGCAGAAAAAAAAACCAAAAAAAAAGCATCGGTGACCGTATGCGTGCCTCAAAGTTTGCACTCTCCGACGCATGTCCTTTACACTTTTGCGACAACGCGGCACAACCTGTACGCTATGGTGGTTACGTCTTTCTTGGGACAGGGCGGAAATGGAAGAGGACTAGGGAAAGGATCGCGTGTCAGGCGTTTAACAGCCGCTGCTGCAGTGTCCTACAGCGTCGCCCGTGCATAATGGGCAAACACAGTTTTCACCGCGTTGTGCTGAGCGGCAGCAGCAGCCGCTCTTCTATATACCGCCGTGGGGGCCATGCCTGATCCCGCTCGAGGCCCCGCAACTTCCCGTCCCGAGTTTTAAACACGCCTACGCTTGGACGCGCTCCGGTGCTTTCTCCGTGCTCGCGCGCACACACGTACAGACACACACACTGCGCGTGCGGCTCAGCAACGGCGCGAGTGTGACCCCGAGGGGCGTCCCTTTTCGACGCTCCGTTGTGGGCCTCCTCCGTGCCCACGTCGGTGCGCGAAAAGGAGCACAGGACGCGGAAGACGACGACGACGAGGACGCTTCGCATGTCTAATTCGCTGCGCCTCGATGTCGTTGTGTGGCACACTGTGGTGGGAGAGCCTTACATCTGTTTTGTTCTCTTTCTCGTTGTTTCGTAAATGATGATAAATAAGCGTTCAGCCGGCTTTGAAAACTGTCGCGGGTGACTCATGGAGATGACGCACCGCCTCTGCGTTAAGCCGCATTTTAATAGGGGCGGGGCAGGCGTGTACGGTTGCTACGGGCGGTGAGTGCTGCGTATATATTATATACAAGGGCGAAGTGCGATTCGTTCCTGGGTGGAGCCTTAATTTTATTTCCTCTCCTCTCTTATATAGAGTTCTCTCTGTGTACAAGGGGCAGCAGAACAAAAGCGCTTTTATGCGAGTGCTGCCGGCGGTGATGAAAAAGAAAAACAAAAGGAAGTAAATGAAGATTTTGAGGAGTCACGTTTACTAGAACTTTCGTTTGTTGTTGAATGAAGACAAGGCGTCGAACAACATTGGTTTTACATAGTTTTGTAGTATACATGCGGTGAGAGGCTGAACGAGGACGGTGACATCGTGGTAGTCTGAACGCTTTTTTTTTTTCTGTAAGACGTTCTATGTCAATCAAGAAGGGCCATAAAAAAAGAAAATGGTAAAACTGACCTTACGTACGTGGGCGCTGCCGGTCGATCGATCCGCACGTGCTTGCTTATCGCGCTGTTTCGTCGCGTTGCAGCTCTTAGGTCTGACGCGCTGTTGTACACTTTATTATTATTATTATTATTATTATTATTATTATTATTATTATTATTATTATTATTATTATTATTTGAATGAAAGGCTGAAGAGCGAAAACGCGCCTTTGCATTTAAGAGAAAGCTACACTCAATCTAATCAGTTCCGTAATGTGCATGTGGCGTAAGCTGGGGGGGGGGGGGGGGGGGGGCGGTTTTGTAAGTGTCCACCTCGTCGATATATCCCTACCTCCTTCCTCTCCCCCCCCCCTCCCCCACCACCTTCTTGTGTACGGTTGCGCCATGCCGATCAGGAGCGCGAACCGGCTGTGTCTACTGGGGGAGAGGGACGGCTGGCTTTTAGTTTCTTCTCTCTTCTTCCTTCTTCTTTTTTTTTTTTTTTTGGGGGGGGGGGGGGTAGCAAGGCTTTAAACTTCCTGTCATGCTTCTGTTTCTCTTGAGTTGAAGCATTATGAGAGGTAAATCAGTGGCTGGCCGACGCGATCGAACGCTTTCGACGCGCTGCACGGAGTTGCTGACATTGTATCTGTCCTTTTAACTATACCCTCGGCCCCCTAACCAGATACGCGATGACTTGTCACGTGTTTCACGCCGTCCACATGTTTGAGAAAATCCGCATGAGTGCCGCAAGCGCACTACATTGCACACAGCGTGCGTTCATCTTGCGAATACGCATCAAGCCTCACGGCTTGTAGATTTCCCTTTGTGCATCGCCTCTTGTCACGTTTATCTCGCACTGTTGCAGAACGCGGTTGCGGCGAAAAATCTCAGTTCTGTAATTGACGCAAGCCTTCTTTTTTTCGGAGGCTTCCGCGTCGGGATTTTCGCCGCCGGGTGTTTCGCATCACGCGGGGACGCAGGCGGTCACATACGCCCGACTACACACATCTCATGCCGGGTCAGCGGAGAATTCCTGGCCGCCGCTATAGCTCACGTGCGCCCGTCCGTCTCCACAATTGCGCCGTGGCCCTCGCGGGCATTCTTCTCTTACCTCACTCCGCGGCGTTCGGTGCCGCGAGGCAGGGTCACGGCGAGGTGAAGAGAAGGCGATGCGGCGACCGAGAGAGGCTTCAAGGGGGAAGGCGTAGAAACGCAATAAGCGAAGCGGCGGTGGCTGGTCTGCCTGCCACGGGAGGACGCGCAGTATGGAGAAGCGAGGAAGCCAGCCAGCGGTTGGTGCGCGACTGCCGCGAGAAGATAGGGGAAACAAAAATATTAAAAAAGAACGAGAGAACCAAGCGCAGGGAACCGTCGCCGCTGTTTCACGAGCGAGGGATTTCAATGCGTCGTCGCCGCGGCTCCTCGGCGGCCCGAGAGAGACCTTGAAGACCGGGGTGCCGCTGGGGGAAGATGCGTTTTTACCTTTCTTTATTCGTTTATATCGCTCTTCTTCGCGAAGAGGTCGTGGCGGAGATGGTGCGAATATTCGCAAAAAATAGAGAGCGACAGAGGAGAGAGAGAAGGCGCTATTCGCAGCAAACAGCAGAATAAAAGAACGGTTCTTTATTCCGTGCGCCGCATCGGGTCGTGTAGGTACGGCCGAGCGGTAGGGGTTGTTTATATGGGCGGCGGGCCACGGCTCTTTTTTTTTATGCACCTCCTGTCGTTCATACACGGGAGCGAGGGAGGCTCGCATTCAGGAGTCGAAATGCGGGGGACAGCTAGGACGCTCAGCTATAGGCCGCTTCACCGGGCGCACCTCTGGAGTGCACCCATGCGCGGGCTGTTATAACTCCCGCTCTCCCCGGAAAGGGAACTCGGGCTCCGTCTTCCTTCCCCCCCCCCCCCCCTTCCCCGACTGGCCCGGAGAGAGAACCCGGAGGCCAGACTCGGGCCAGACGGCGTGCGGCCCCGACCGGAGCGCAGGTGCCTTTGTTGGTTGCGGGCCAAGGCTGCCGTGGCTCCCACACCTCTCCTCCGTATAGGCGCGGAGTGGCGAAGGTGGGACAGCCACTCTCCTCGGGCGTCGTATGCGCCCGATGCGCTCTTTTCTTCTACGACTGAAGAACGGGCGGTGGCTTCCTTTCTCCTTCCGCCTTGGCTCCTAGCATAACGTGTCAGCGCTTTCTTTTGCTCCCTTACGGACCCGCACCCATTTGCCCTACATCGTAGGGCTTCGCGACGTCTTGAAGAGGACTTGATCCAGCTCGGGTACATTATCTGTCGCCGTGCATGCAATATGCCGTGCGCGCGTCCGCGTGAATTAGCACAACCAAGAATTAGAAGTAGATATTGTTGCCTAGTACGGTATGACCTCCGAGTTAACCTCCAAGTTTGGAGGTTAACAAAGAAGCTCGAGAACAAGTTAAGGACCGCACAAAGAGCGATGGAACGAAAAATCTTAGGAGTAACGTTAAAAGACAGGAAGAGAGCGATGTGCATCAGAGAACAAACGGGGATAGCCGATATTCTAGTTGACATTAAGCGGAAGAAATGGAGCTGGGCAAGCCATGTTATGCGTAGGATGGATGACCGGTGGACCATTAGGGTTACAGAATGGATACCAAGAGAAGGGAAGCACAGTCGAGGACGGCAGTAAACCAGGTAGGATGATGAAGTTAGGAAATTTGCAGGCGCAAGTTGGAATACGCTAGCGCAAGACAGGGGTAATTGGAGATCGCAGGGAGAGGCCTTTGTCCTGCAGTGGACCTAAATATAGGCTGATGATGGTGATGATGATGATGACGGTAGTACCGGTTGCTTCTGATTCGTTGGGCGGTTTGCTTTCCGAAAAGGCGATAGTGAAAAATAAAACGAAACTTTTTTGCCTAGCTTTCTGGCTCCGTCATGTTGCGTGACGCTGCGTGTTTCCCCGAACCTATATGTGTAGGTTGATTTCTATGAGCTGCTTCCTGGTTGTTCTTGTTTTGTCTCGGAAATCGCCGGTGCGATTTGATTTAGTTGTCAGTGCGTGTATGTCAGGAAATGAGTCGAAACGTGTGTTCCAATTATCTATAACGGATACCTCGCATGCAGTATTGACCGCTTGAGCGCAGAAGCGAGACAACGAACTTCTGGACCGTGTCACGCAGAGCCCGCTTCCGGATGTCTGCGAACAGGTTTTCACTGCGCTAGCGTGAAACGATGAAGTCCACTTGACCGCACAGACAATTTTCTTAGCACACTTAAAGTCGAAAGAGTCGTGTCGCTGCTTGAGGAACAAAACAAACCAAACACTCTAGAATTACTCGCCGAAATTGCGCTGTGAATAATACAAAACCGCACTGTTTGTTGTCATGCCTGACAAACACACTGTTATCCAGTAATCGCTCTGTGTTAGCTATTGCCCTGCCTCTATAAGTAGAGACCATGCAATCACGAGCGCTGTGATCCGTTTCAGCGTTTTCAGTGCAACCGTCTGGAAGACCGAAAAAACCGAGTCCTACCCAAATAGGTGGACTATCGCTCCGTTTCGGACATTCCTGAACGGTCGCTAGTCGCTGCCTTTCTCCACGGACGAAGGAATTCCGAGGAATGAACGGCGCACTGTCGATTCTGATTGGCGTGTAAGGATCGTTTGCCCATCTTGCGGCGTCAGTATACCTGAAATGAGGGAGAGGGCCGCAGGGAGGGATGTCATTGACCGGTGACTCGCGGAACGCGCGCGCTAAAGTCTAAATAAGCACATTTTCCTCGCGGTGTCCGCTGCTTTCCCTCCTAATGGCGTCGGTGGCGTTGTTCTTGCGATTGTTGTTATTACGCTCACGGCGGCGGCCGCCTCCCGTCTTATTGAAGGAAATAATAAAGCAAGCGAATACCAGAAAAACGTATGTTCAAAGCGCTCTGTTCGTTCCATCTAGCCAGGCCTTCTCCTACACAACGTTTCTTTCCCCACATGTCTCTCTATTTTTCTCCCTCTTTGCTGCCCACATCCACAGCAGACGGCGCGAAGAAGGAAAGGAGAAGAAGCCACACGGCATCTCGCGAGGTTTTGCCGGTTGTGATGCCACGGCTGGCTGCGGAGAGGGGGACACAATAATGGAGGTTTTCCAATTTCGACCCGCGAAGGAGGGGAGGAGGAGCCGTACATAGTCGGTTGATCGTCTCCTTATGTCGAAAGAGAGCGAAGCTTTGGGCGAGGGGCAGCAGTATGCAACGGAGCCTGGAGGGTCGAGAGGAGGAATGATGCCGCAACAAAGAGAATCGCGGGGAGAAGGAGTCGAACGGCAACCCGAGGACCCGGCGAGAGCGAATCTTCTGGCCGTGGCATCACCGGAGGAGGGGGGATCTTCAGTCAGAGCGCGGCACATGGGTGAGAGCGTTGAGAGAGAGAGAGAGAGAGAGAGAGGCTCGTAATAATCGACAACGCGCACCGCGGCACCCTTAACACACCCAGACCAGGCAGAGCGAGCGCTGCTGTTGCTGCGGCACTGCAGACGTCTCGCGACAACGCGGTGCACCGCTTGCATTATATTATATGCGACCCGACGCCACCACGGCCGCAGCTATAACATACCGCCACCATCGGGCCGCGGAATTTTCGATGGGAACTCGAGGGGGCGCTTGCAGGCTCCCGCGCTTCACTCCGCGAGATGTTTCTGTGTGTCGTGTTGCGGCGTTTATTTTGGTTTTCTTCTCTCGTCGTTGGCCCCGTCCACTGACGCCGCCGGCTTGCGTGGTTCGGGCTCTGGTTTTTGTTGCTGCTGTTTGTTGTCATACCCTCCGGGCTGCCCGAGGCGTGCATATTTATGGCCGGATTTTTGTCGCCCTCGAGACGGCCTTCCCCCCAATCGGATTAATGGCGTATGCGCCTTACATAATAGACGCGCCGCGGAGGCCCTTCAATCTCCCTTACTTCGGCGTCGCTTCGGGATTACGGGTTCCGCGGAGACCAGGTACTTCATGGACATTCCACCAGACACCTGCGAGCAGGCATTCCTTCCCGTCGTTTCTGTGTTTGTTGTTTGACCTGGTGGCGATGATGGTGATGTTGTGCAACGGTCGGCATCTTATTAGTTTCAAAATTTTATAGAGACCGTGACTGCGATAGTGGCCTCCTAAACGGCGGCATAAATTTTGTGCTTCAGAATTAAGTTTGCGGACTTCATCCGTCGCTCCATGCCGCCGTCAGAACACGCTCTTTTCATTCATCTTGGTTTTGCCGAGGCAATACGCCTGCGCCCCCTCCCCCTCCTTACCTTTCTCTCTCTCTCCTTTGACACGTGGGCTGCCAACCGCGACAATATATCTTGTTAAACACAACGACCAATCACAGCCGGCTTGACATGCGTTCGAAAGCGAATTGCCTTGGCGCATTTTCCCACGCATATATATCTCCATCCGCGGATTAAGTCCAGCGCAGCTCACTGTTCCAGTACTCGCGTACTGGGCCACACCGAAATAAAAGTCGTCTCGTAAATTATCCGGTTTTCTTTAGCGCCCAGAACGCGCCTTCCCCAGGAGCCTCTTCGCGGCCGTCGCATTCGCATACACACGTATACGTTCTTTTTTTACGCGTATGCGAATGTGACAAGCCGTCAGGCGAGGGCGGCAAGGTGCCTGCGCGAGCTCGGTAAACTGTCCCGTCGTTGCGGTGGCAGGAAAAACTCCCGCGCGAGCTCCGACGCTCTGCGTTGCTTCTTTCGGTGAGGTTATACGGTGCACAGGCTGGTACCGCTAGTGGTTGCGGTGTGTCGCGTCCTTGGACGAAGGGCACCACCGTCATCGCAGGGCGTGTCTCTTGTCGTGTAGCAACAATGGCGGATCAAGCTTCGCTCGCCTTACCTCGTGAGCTGCGTCCCTCGCGGTACGAAAACAAAACGCGTGGCGTGCCTTTGGTGGTGTTAAGTTACGCCAAAACGTGGGACACAGAGAGCAAGAACAGCATAGACGATGCTCTCTGTAAAAAGCTGTCTAAGCACTCGCGCGCGGCGACGCTGAGGCACGCGGTATTTGTGTGTTGTTCGTGGCTTGTGGCGGTGGTGGCATCGTCCCTGGAACCTGAGCTCGCGTAGTGGATCTGGGAACGACGCCGGCGATACTGGATGCGTGCGGACGCTGTTGGTGCGCTTAGAGTCGAGCGAACACGTGACGAGACTATGCAGATCGCCCGCGCGCGCGGAAGCGCTGAGTGCGATCGAACACAATGGACCTGTTCTCGGCACCCGAGCTATTGTTTGGACGGCGTTTTCGTCTATATACGCGGTGTGTTTTGGGGGCGCTGGACGCACGGCGATGTACACGAAGTAAAAGAGAACGAACTGAGACGGCGTGACAGCTCGCGAGCGAGTGTCGTAGAACCGGCATATCTTCCGCCTACATTCCTTCGGTATTGTTTTGACGTATATAGCTTTAACAACATGCATTCCATAGCAGGATGTCATCGTATGTCGTGTGGCTCTTCTTTGGAACATTACGCTCTGTTAGCCTTGTAAACGGTCGTTTACTTCAATTATTAATTGTAATAGTGCGTGCGCTCATGCATAATTTTCCTTGTCAATCACACTCGAGACAATTGCCGTATGGTCGATAGCACCGCTGTGACAGGAAAGACATACGCACACATTAAAGGCGAAAGCGGCGTGTCCTAGTTCGCTCGATCCTTCCCCTCGGCTGCAATAAATGTTCAGCCCGTCTATTTCCCGTAGGGCTGCTACAGCGAACTGTCTTGTTAAAAAACGGGAAGCTCGGCAGTAAAAGAAAATGCGTGCTGTAAAGATATAACTGGCGTCAGTGTATATTGCGACCAGCTTTCTCCGAGAAGAAAAAACGCTGACGTTGTAAATGTTTACGGAGCCGCGGTTTGCCGTTTCACGTTCCTCGTATAAAGCAAGAGGTCAATGTTTGTACCTATATAGCTCTGCGTCATACATGATTTTTACAACCAAGGTCATGTGGTGTGCTAAGTCTTTTTGCTGGCGTCCGGGCTTTGGTCACCATTTACTTCGTTTCGCAATTCAGAAAAACACAAATGGTTTTGTCACGTTAAGAGAGTAGTGCCGTTAGCACGATATCTATATTAATCTAGTTTAATTGCTTCAGTAAATTCCGCCAGTTCTGTAAAGTCAGTGCTTTGTCCGGTCGACCTGTGTAGGTTATCGTGCCACCTTGAAACAAGTCTTGCAAAAGGCAACGTTGATGCTCCGGCCAATGATGCGATGAGCTCTTATTGTGGTTCGGGAACTTCGCGCCATCAGTCTAGGAGGAACTGTACTGAGCCGGCCGGTCTTGAAACCTATATGCAGAATGTGTATTTTGTATGGCAATCTTCTTCGGCTCTGTTATGCATTCGGTGTTGCTAATAACAACTGCGTTGATGGAAAAATATATGTATATAACGTATATATACACATGTGTTATTCGCTGCTGTTGGCACACATAAATACGCGGTGAACGCTCACGTGTGCGCGCGCGTTCACACACTGCAGTCGTTTTCCATTTTCAGATTACACTGGGTGCAATCCTGGTTAACCTCCTTCTCTTAATTACCCTCTTTCTTCAACACAAAGCGATGTACGACTTTTCACGAAGACGACGTGATTCGTTGACTTTATAATCTCGTTTAGCCTTTCTCGTCGATACCGCGTGTTCTAGCATGTGTCAGTCCGTGTAGAGTTGCTGGACGCATTCGGAGAAAGCATAAAGCGGTCCGCACAGTCGTCTGCCGGCGCACCAAATCCCACGGCCCGTATGGAAAAGGACTGGATCTTCGCGCGAGCCTGTATTACGTGCCTGAGATTTCGGACAGGTTAGCGAACCTCGCCACGTCGCGATTCGTCGTCGGCGCATCTAGCGCACGCACACAAGACTTCTCCGCCCGCGGACCCCGTGGGGCAGTTTCTCCGGAAGGCTGCCCCGTAAACCTGAACGGCCACCCTCTAGCCGAGGCAAGCGTCGTCGCACGACATTCGTTTTCCCGCGTTTGATCGAGAGCTTCGGTTCGAGAGGGCGACACACACACGGCTCGCGGGTGGTAACTGCGCGCCCCCCTTGCTCTTTTTTCGAATCGCGCCACTGCAGTGCAGTGCGATGCTATGTGCGACGCGCACTGTTGCCTGCACTGTAGGACGCGCTCGCATTTCTGGGCGAGAAAAAGAATAAAAATGATACCGCAGGGAAACAGGGCTTGGAGTTCGCGCATGCGTTCCACGCAGAGTGTACGCGACGGCAATGTTTCGAATATGCAGGGAGTGTGGAGGGGGTCATGAAAGGAAAGGAGATGAAATAAAAGAGGCTCGAGAGAACGAGTGGTGGCGACGGTGGTGTCGATTGTGGCGGCGGGGGCGGCGTTCTTTTTTTTTTTTTTCTTTTTCTTTTTTTTTTTTTTTCACGCCGCCTCTCGTCTAACAAAAGGGATGTTTCGAAAAGAACTGCAAAACGGAGCACCGTGACCGAAGCCGTCGGTGTGTTTAAGTCACGTTTCGCGCCGTCGGTGCCGTCATAGAGAGAGGTGCCGTGCTCATCTCTCTCTCGTCGGATTGGAAGGAGAGGGAAGGACCCGCGCCGGAATCATGCTGCTGCTGTGAGCGTGCGTATGTGTGTGTTTGTGTCGGCGGTGAGGAAGGTCGGGATATGCGATCTGCGAAGAGACGCGAGGGTCATCACTCCGGGTCGGGTCACGTGGCGAATACTTGACCCGCGGCAGCGGAGAGCGCCACCTCGATGCTTCGTTTCTTTTTTCCTTTTTTCCGGCTATCTGCGATGCAAGTTTCGTTGCTCGACTTTTTTGTTTTCTTTCACTTTACTTTGCGAGACCAATTTGCGCCACCTGTTTGCGGAGAAATATGTTGGTATCTCCGGTAGAAACTTTGCGCGCGAAGAGGAGGGAAAGGGGGAGGTGGCGAGGGCGTTGTGGAGGCTTGCAGTCAACTTCGTCAATGAGTCGCGGAAAGCTTGTTTACGGTCGAGCGGACAAATGACGTGTCGCGTTGTCTTTAGCGGACGCTGCTTGTGAAAGTGAGCGAAAGGGGAGAGTTCGCTAACGTCAGTGTATGAATCTATTCTCTACGCATACGGTTTCACTGATCAACGGAGGGATCCGGAAGCGTGGCTGTTTCGTCCTCATATTTGCGGCGTTTCGAAATCGAGTTTTTGTGTCTGAGTTGGGTGTCGGGCACTAATGAATGGTTATTTCAAGTGCGGTGATCGAAACGGTGGTCTTAGGAAATGCGGATTATACACGGGCTCGTTAGAGGTTGCTTTAGTTCGCTCGGTTGACGCTATGCTCGAGACCTCATGCATTTGTGAGAGTGCGAAGTATAGGGATTGCCACGAAAACGTTGTACAAATGATTTATAGTGCTTCATGCTGGACGCACATACAACGGGATCATCGTACTTTGATGAACTGCGTCGTCGTCTTCTCTCGTCAACCACGTCGTCGTCGTCTTGTCAACCACGGGTGTTGTGATATTTAGTGTCATTATTATCGCTTTAACGAAGTTTTTCTGCCCATGCTTTTCGATAAACCCGCTTCCTCAGCGCTCCCGCTGCTCTTTCGATAAAGATGCCGCGCTGGCGATAACGGTCACCGAGGCGTCTTGTTTTCACCGGTACGCAGAGTTGGTGATCGGTCGCCCGTCTGGCTTAAACAGTATTTCCTTGAGCCAGCGCGTCTCTTTCTCGAGAGGGGCGGCTGGCCGCAGTGCAGACGCAGCTGGCAATGCCTTGTTGAGCCTCCTTCAAGAAAGGCGCCTTCTAGGAGTGCGTGCTCACCTAAGACTGCGATTAGATAAGCCGCCTTATCGAGCCGACGGCCCAACCGCCCGGAGCGCCGGGCAGCACCTTTCCGGGCGTCGGCTGGAATTTGTGCCGGCGAACAGACTATACACCAACCACGTTGAGCTATAGGCCGCGGCGGTTTGCTAGCAGCCGTAGGATTGGCGCGGCGCGCTCTCGCAAGCGGGTGCAAAGTACACGCGCGCGCAAGTCGGAACGACGCGGCGTACAGCGCACGCAGACGCGTAACGTAAGACGCCAGAGAAGTCCCTCCCGCAGTCCAGTCCTCAGCGGTGGTGGTGGGGCCGCCGCCTCTTCTCTCAGGTGTCGGCCGTCGTGTAAACAGTGGTTCTCCGCGCACCGCGTGACCGAATTGCAGATGATGGCGAGACGGCGAAGGATTCTGCTCAGCGGCCGACCGAGCGAGCTGGTTCCCTGCTTCGGCCTCCTGACGCGGAGGCCCTCCAGGTCGTAGTACCACGCTGTTCCTCCCGGAGGACGCCGGAGCCAGAGGACACATCGCCGCCTGGTCCACCGAGTGCCGCGCAGCATCCCAATACTCAGCGCTCCCAAGCTAAGCGGAGCAACGGTAGTGATAACAACGTGCCAACGGTGTGACTCAGCAGACGCGTCTGCTACGGGTATCGCCAGATTATATACTCAAGCTCCGAGAAGAACAGTCATCCCGATTGCCCTGGCTCTGACCGTCGTCTACACTCTAGTTGTGCGAACGTGAGTGATTCGCGATTGTTTTATTGTACGCAATTTAAAGCGTACTACGCGGCAGCCAGAGGAGGCTGTCAAACAGTTCCTGTTGTGAGACAAAAGTGCTGTTCGCCGAAGGTGATGCGGACGGTGGCGGTCGGCAACGTCGAGTCGCCATGACCGTGAGGACTCAGCTCGTCGTGGTCTTTCTTCTAGTCAGTTTCGGACTTCTGGTGGCTGCCGGTCAGTCCAAAAAGAATGGCCAGGTCAAGAAAGGGAAAAGTACGTATTACTGACTGTGGTGGTATTTTTTTCCCCCTTCGCCGAAGCTCCTGGAACCCGTAGCACTGTGGAGGTTTTCACATATTCGGCTCGCACGCTTGCTTGCCGTCTTGTGTTGCCTCTTTTTTTGAGTGTCGTGCTTTTCGAAATGCGAATCGTTTTGTTTGTTGAGTGTATAAGACACCTGGTGACATTCTTCGAGCACAGCGCACTGATTTGAGTGATGTGTCAAGGAAGCGTATGCAGTTTGCATTTCTTTGTTTTACGTTACATTGTTATGCATCTGTGCGACAGTGTGCGTTCTAGAACATTTGTGTGATGGATGCTTGTTGATGTTGAGTGTATTTTACATTTAAGGCATTGGTTGACTTCACTCGTCGCTCTTTTCGCTCCGCAGTCTGCATCGGCACAAATGGCCGAATGTCGGTTCCATCGAACCGAGAGCATCACTACCAGAACCTCAGGGACCGCTACACAAATTGTACATACGTGGACGGGAACCTGGAGTTGACATGGCTACAGGTGAGAACCCTCCAGTTGCACTTACGCTTCAACGAGTGTCAGTTGAACCGATGATGTATACTTCAGTAAGCAGAACTAGACATACAACTATCGATTAATACATTATTGCTAGTCAGATATGTCGGGAAGGCTGTTTGCGGTATCGAATTGCGTTCACCACTTTCCATAGCGCATCAGTCTATCCACGTTCGTGCCGACTTGACAACATTGCAGTGTTTCGTGTTGCTCACCGTTCTTTTCATACTTGCACTTTCCGCAAGTGCGTTTCACCCAGCGATATTCTTTAATAATGCTTACTGCTCACACCTCTTATCAAGCTTATTGATCACTGTATCGACGCTGTGACCTCCGCGGATGATGACATGCCCGTGCAGTCTTGTGCGGTGTTGAACGAAGAGATGCTCTTCGTCTCTGCTCTATTGCTTGTATATATAACAAGCACTAACCAAGGCGCTTGCTCCCCCCGCCCAACGTCTTTTCCGCAGAACAAGAGCCTGGACCTGAGCTTCCTGCGCGACATCCGCGAGGTGACGGGCTACGTGCTCATCTCGCACGTGGACGTGCAGCGCATCCTGCTGCCGAGCCTGATGATCATCCGGGGCCGCAGCTTGTTCAAGCTGAACGTGCACGACGAGGAATTCGCGCTCATCGTGACGCTGTCCAAGATGGAGAACCTCGAGCTGCCGGCGCTGCGCGACATCCTGCGCGGCAACGTGGGCTTCTTCAACAACTACAACCTGTGCCACGTGCGCCACATCCAGTGGGACGAGATCCTGTCCGGCCCGCCGGCGCACATGGTCTACGTGTACAACTTCACGCAGCCCGAGCGCAGCTGCCCGCCGTGCGACGCATCGTGCCGCGGCGGCCACTGCTGGGGCGAAGGGCCGCACAACTGCCAGAAGTTCTCCAAGGTGAACTGCTCGCCGCAGTGCCACCAGGGCCGCTGCTTCGGGCCGGAGCCGCGAGAGTGCTGCCACCTGTTCTGCGCCGGCGGCTGCGTGGGTCCCAAGCAGAGCGACTGCCTGGCCTGCCAGAACTTCTACGACGACGGCGTTTGCAAGCAGGAGTGCCCGCCCATGATGCGCTACAACCCGAACACCTACTCGTGGGACTACAACCCGGACGGCAAGTACGCCTACGGCGCCACCTGCGTCAAGGACTGCCCCGAGCACCTGCTGCGCGACAACGGCGCCTGCGTCCGCAACTGCCCGCCCAACAAGAAGGCGCAGCAGGGCGAGTGCGTGCCCTGCGACGGACCCTGCCCAAAGAGTGAGTGTTTTTGTCTGCATGCGCCCGAGTGCCCGATATCTGCACTAGCGAGAAAAGTATGTGACGTTCCTATGGTCTTTACTCGTGTGTCCTGGACTGTTGTTCACCCTGCAGACGTTACTTTCGCGACGCGAGTCGCGATTGTTAACTAAACCAGTAGAACCTGACGTTAGCGTTGTTTAGTTTTCACGTTGAGTGGTGGACGAGCGAGATGGCAGGATGGACAGTGTGCGAGTGAAGCTAAAAGGAATGTTCCTCTCCTATCCTTCGGCGCAAAGGACTGATCGGATGGTAGAAAAAAGAAATCCTCTCAACTCGCTAGCAACCAAGGAGTATAGCGGTAAGGTGTTGCCAAAGGCTAATAGAGGAGAATACGGCTTCTGAGTGAAGTTTGAAGTTTGAAGTTTATTATGATTTTGACAATACAAGATTGTCATGGCGCCATGACATGGCGTCAAGTTGCTTATCTACATTCTTTAGTTCAAGTTCTTGCTTTGATGACAGAAAGGTGCCCTTCCAGGAATATGTTCATCTTGTCTCAGAGGCCATCAGCATCGTCTGTTTGCATGTTTAATTTTTTAAACGAAACTGTAGTCTCTCCGCAGTAAGTGCTAGAATGGGAAAAACTGGCAATTCTTTTACCTTGTTTTATAATTCCTTCGTCTTTAAGCACTCGTCTTATAATGAACGACTAAGGTATTTGGTAAATGGCTGTATAGAACGAAAACTTTGCTTATATCGATGTCGCTGTACGATTGTGTTAAATGCGACTGGAAACGGGCATGCACCCATAAGTTACAACTTCGTCGCATACAGCCGTTTCAGACTAAGCAGAAGAGCAGCACGTGATGGACATCTTTTCCGTGTTTCCTCTTGCAGACTGCCAAGGGGTGAGCGTCGTCAACTCAATCAACATCGAGGACTTCCGCGGCTGCACTATAATCGAAGGTTCCCTTACCATCCTGGACTCGACGTTCAACGGCTTTCAGGAAGTTTACGCCGAGTACGTGTTTCTTTTCTTTCTTACTTATGTTTCCCTGTGCAAGTGTGGCTGTTCACAAGGCTCTGAGCGTTTGATGTATCTTGAGAGTTGTCTAACCATACTCGGTGGGAAAATCACAGTCCCTTGCAAACTTTCCCCGCAGTTTCTCGTTCGGTCCGCGCTACGACAAGATGGACCCGAGCAAATTGGAAGTGTTCAGCACGCTCAAGGAAGTCACTGGCTACGTCAACATCCAGGCTTCACATCCCAACTTCACGTCGCTGTCATACTTTCGCAATCTAGAAGTCATCGGTGGTCGGACGCTGACCGAGTAAGATTTCCTTTTTCTTCTTTTTCTCTCTTATGGTCAATGCGAGAGAAAAAATATGCTATTGTTATATCACGCCGTATGCGTGGCATTGCGTAATAAAGAAAATGCAACATTGCATTCGTACTTCGAGCCTCAGTGATTGGACACTACATGTGCCGGCTAAGTTCATTGTACTTCATTGTACTTCCATCAGTCATGCAACTGTATTAAAAGAAATGATCCTAGGAAAAAAGCCTAATAGCAGATACCACGTTGAGATAGAGAACCTCTTAAATGAATCTATGATATACCATGCTTGGTACTAGCTGTCTCCTTAGCATGTTTGATAATTCCTATTTAGCGACTTACCGTCGATATTACTCGGGAGAAGTGCCACATATTATTCATTGATATAATGCTTGCTACTTCCGACACCAAAGACGTTATTTGTCGTGTTACGAGTCGGCTCGTAAAATGATGATATTAACGTAAGGTACCTTTCTAGAAATGTTAGCTAATCAGCGACGTACGAGCATAACTGTAAAGTAATTACGCACGACCTGCCTGGAGTTCGCATGGTGGTGAGACATGTGTCGTTTGGCCTCCTCTCCCTTCTCCTCTCTGTAGCGGCATCCACGGTCACTTAGTTTCCCACCTCACACACGAGTCCAAGGGGCACGACAGGTAACGCTGCGGTGGCCACCTGTAGTGCTGCATGCGTGTTGTTGGCCTGTCCGTCCACGTGCCCGATAGACGCAGCTTGTCGAAGCAAGGCGTTGTCCGCTGCCTTGTAGCGCTCTTGGTGTCGTCGCTCTACACGTGTTTCGTCTGTAGTCACGTGAACTATGAGCAGAGGATGTGTCATGCCACTCGCCTCTCTCTTTCTGCAAAAATAGTCAATCCGTCCCTGTAGTGTGTACTGTGTTGGGATCGTTGTTAGAACGTGGCTGCTGGGGCTGGCTATTGGTTCGCATTTCGCTTTGCCAGTTTGCTTAGCATTTTATATGTTTGTTCGTTTCTGACATATGAGTTCGTGATATTGGCTGCCTATTTAGGTATGCTGTAGTCCCTGCCATGAACTTTAATTGGACACATCTTTGTATCATCATCATCATTCATAATCCCTTTTCCTCTCCGTCCCTTTTCCCCAGTGTAGAGTAGCAGGCCAGCGCAAGCTATATCTCAAGGCGACCTCTCTGCCTTTCTGTAAATGTTTCTCTCTCTCTCTCTTAATTGGACACAGAAGTCAACTTCACGAGCATCTTACAGAACAGTTTATTGGAGGCGGTCGGACGATCACTTTTGCGGATACTTTCACTTTTGCGGCATTTCGCGTGACTCGCGCTGAGATGCGTCAGCGTTCCTGGCACTGTGGTAAGACAGCCTGCTTGTCAATCTGTCAAGTATCTCTCGTATATGCCAATGCATTCAGTGCTATACACGTGAGATCTCGCGGAAGTATCCCGGAAAGTTATTGTCCGAGAATGTACCGCTCCAGAAGCTAAAATTCTATAAGCTCGGCTGAAGTTATCTAGCTGAAGCTACGGCAGACAGTTTACATGGCCTGTTATGTGTCTGTCAATAAATAATGCGATAAAAAGGAAAATAAAGAACATCCGCGCAGTGCTCACTATGTAGTGAGCACTGCGCTTACAGCATTGGTGACATCTGCGGACGATTACTCGTCAGCGCAACCTGCCTCCTGTGCGGTGACGTGACGTAATACGTCCGATGTCTCGCGCTTATGCTGCAGGTATTTCGCTGCCTTGTACATCGTGAAGAGTTCGCTGAAGTCGCTCAACCTGCGGAGCCTGAAAAAGATTCGCTCGGGCAGCATTGCCATCCTGGAGAACAAGGACCTGTGCTTCGCCGACAGCGTCGATTGGTACCAGGTCCTGAAGTCCAACGCCCACAACGTGCTGCTTCAGCGGAATGCCGACAAGGCCGATTGCGGTGAGCCCCAAATATATACATATACTGAAATTTATAAGCAGCGGCAAGTGCACAAACTTGGTTGTCGCAGCTGCCGCGCTTATAGATGGGTTTGACAGAGAGCGGACGCATAAAGTGACCTGCGCATGCTTATGTACACCCAGGATAGTGTTGCCAGGACTGCGCACGGCGCAGAACCTAAATTTCGCTTGTGGCAGATCTGTGGATTCGCAAGGCGAAGGAAGTTCATGAAAGCATACAATTGTCATTCACCTTGGAGTAACCAACTATGTTGTGTATTCTTGTACGCAGAGCCAATAGCGTAAGTTCGCTAACTTCGCTAGCATCGCTGTTGCGCTTCGTCCAGTTGGTTCAGAATTGTGTCTGAAGTTTACAGATTGATTTATCGTGCTAACTCGATTCATGGGCATGCCTGTTTCGATTACGCGATGAACACGTGTGCGGATCTATGATTGTGCTCTTTCTTGCTTTTATGTAATTTTCTTGTTTAAAAACTTGTTCTTGAAACCGCGTGCGTCATGCGCGTCGCTTCCTTCTTTCTTCGCTTCTCGTCTCTGATGCGCTGCAGATTTTAGGGACGACCCCGACGTCGTATCACAAACGGTGGCAGCCCGTTAATTCGCGCCACGCCAATAATATTAAAACAAGACAAAAAAAAGGGTTTTCGCAATACCGAGAATTCCAGACGTCGGGTCGCGTTTTAAAGAACACAGCAAACGGAAACTGTGTAGTGCGTCGGCAGCGCCGCGTGCACGGTGCAGTTTAGAAACGCGAACTTCACGCGTTAACCGCGTGTATAAGTTCTGACATGCAGGAGTGACCGCGACGGTGCTGGAAACTTGAAAGTTTAAATATATGGTGCTCTCGCAACTATGCTCGTGCCATGGGCTTGGTTTAGACCGCGTGCGTAGATTAGGCTTATCTGGTTCAGTGGCGTTACGCTGCAGGCGTTGTCGTGGTGCAGCGTGAAACGATTTGGAATGGCTCCGCACATTTTACATGGGCTGCTGCATTTCATTGTGCAATGTGTGCACCTGCTGACTGTCTGACGTTGTGAATATCTCAAGGGACGAAATGAGACTGACAGAAATTTTGTCGATTTATGACTGTCTGACGTTGTGAATATCTCAAGGGACGAAATGAGACTGACAGAAATTTTGTCGATTTATCAGGAGCACGCAGCACCACTTTTTGCAGAATTTTTAACTAATAGTAAGATAACCTTTAATAGCATGATCACTGTAGAATGTGGAAAGGTTATCCTGGCAGCAAATACTTAAAAACAATGCATTGAGATTTTTTAACTGACAAAGAAATGGAGTAAGTAATGTCCAATTCAGATGAAAAAAAAAAAAATAGTTTTCGGGTGGAAGTTTGCTGGGAGATCAAATTGTACAGTGTTTGCTGCTGCCCTTGTTTAGGGACTATACTTCATTCATTGTAAAAAAATCCAGTGCGACTTAGTTCAGTAAGTCTTTGTTCTTCATATCTGTTCAATATGTGCACATTTTAGCAATGTCACATGCATCTCTATGCTTGCTTAGTCAGCGTAATTCTTTAAAGCTAATAGATGTCAATATTTTTTATCATTGCAAAAATGCAGGTAATGCTAGCCGAGCAATAGCCATGATAATGAATACAATTTTTATTGTGTTTTAATTTCATAGTAGTCTCCAATATTTATGCACCTACACGTGCATCAGAAAGGAAGGATCTTATATTTTGCATTAGTACTAAAACTTCTTTATCACTTTTGCTTGCAGAGGCACAAAAGCTTATATGCCACCCGCAGTGCTCTTCAAGTGGTTGCTGGGGCCCAGCACCGAATGAATGCCTTTCCTGCAAATCATACCGTCTAGAAGACACCTGCATCGACAAGTGTGATACACCCAATAGGTAACAAAAAGAACATAACATGCTGCACCTGCCTGCATTATACACTCATAATTACTCATTCTGAAGCTTTGTGTGTATGAGAGTCGTGTCTGTACTTGGATAGATGATTTCAACCGAATGCCTTGTAAGCTTAAAAAATATAACATTAGCTGACTGCAGCAAAAGTAGGGGCCGGTGCTCTACTTTGGCATAAAGTTCATTGTGGAAGTGTGTTTAGTCTACCCCTCTCATTACAAGTTGCCTGTAGTATGTGCGTGAGGGATGCTGCCCCTCCTGTGATTCTATTTTCCACTAATAAAGGGAAAAGCTACGGTTATTCGAACTGTGTTTCTGGAACAGCAGCTTCAAGGTGTTAATTAACGTATTGTAATTTTCAGCAACAACTTGGTTCAAAGT
Source organism: Dermacentor silvarum (assembly GCF_013339745.2). Lineage (NCBI taxonomy): Eukaryota > Metazoa > Arthropoda > Arachnida > Ixodida > Ixodidae > Dermacentor > Dermacentor silvarum. Next base: position 210,798,657 of record NC_051155.1, on the reverse strand, counting down.
AGTAATTATTTTTTCCTTTTTCCCTCCAGCATCTACGATGATGGGAACTTTGTGTGCAAGCACTGCCACGAAGAATGTCTCGGCGAATGTTCTGGCCCTGTAAGTAGTTTCCCTGATTTTTTCACAGTGCTCTGTTACTTAAATTTCGCTCTTGATGGCCTATTTAAAGGGGTCCTGAACCACCCCTCGGGTTTGGTGAAAAAAAAACAGTCTATGTATAGCATATGCTACTGTGAACATCTCGCCCAAATTTTACAGTCGTGCGCAGTGCACGGAGCTCACAAGTGGAGCGCGAAGTCACCTTTTTCTTATGCAAAGCTGTGTATATTGTGTATATTTATATACTGTGTATATACTGTGTATAAATATACTGTGTATATTTATTTATGCAATTTAATAAACTGGCTGAAGTAAGCGCAAATCTGCATTTCGAATTTCGGTAAGAATGACATACTTCCGGAAGTACAACTATCATACTATCACCGACTAGCTTGTGCTAACTCTTGGCTGCGCCCACCCACGTAGTAATGTAACTTTGACCGCACTGCTTATCGGTGTCGTAGCTGTCAGTTCTCGTTAATTTCAATTAATTTTGAACACTAAAATAGCCTCGAACCACGTGATACCCAAGGTCAGGCTACATGTACGCTTGCCAGCACACACTCACTCTTGGCCGCTCCTTGCTAGACGCCTTGGCAGATTTCGCTTCATATTCAGTTATTGACGGCACTTCAAGATAAATACACACTTTGGATGTGGCTACTATCCGTCGTTCAAGCTGATGCAGGACAAAGCCGATCCACCACGTAGCACGGCCAGACTGGAGCACATGAGCGCGAGTGTATGCTCCAGCCCTTTCGTGCACGTAGTTAGTCACTTAAATTGCACGTGTAGAGTAGATACCGTGGCCACCGCGAGGTGCCGCGATGAATCCGCACGTTGAGCCAGAGCGAGTTAGCACGCTGAGCTCGCTGTGGCTCACTCAAGGACAACCGCGTGCTGTGATTGGTATCTGTGGGTCATGTGACTCAATGCCTTAGAGCTAACATCTGGCATACAGGTCGTCTGCTTCCTGAGTTGCACACCCTCGAGGTGTGTTGCCATCATGGTCGAAGCTTAGGAACATTAGGAATTCCCTTTTAATGCGAGTCCGGAGTGCAAAATTCATCGCTTACCCGATGTGCACGCTGCAGATGTACTCGCACGAGCGAACATAAAGGTGAAGTTTCTTCGACCCTCGGAAATTGTGATTGCCATAGAGATAAGCGTAAAAGAAAATGTGCTACTCACAGTAGTGCACCCAGGATCTCTGCCAGGGGGGGTTGACAGTTTGCCTTAGTTTGCCAATACCATCTAAACAGCATTAATTTCAATTTCTTCATGGGAAATTGTCAAAAAATGCGCTTTTTGCGCATGTTTGTGATTGTGCAGACGATTGCGCATCTAACATCTTAGTTGCAGTACTCAAAGGCGCAAGGCAAGAAAAGGGGTTAAACAAAAAGGGTTAAATAAAAGGGGGGTTAACTCGGCATCAGGGGGGGGCGGTTACAACCCCCGAAACCCCCCCCCCCCCCCCTTTGTGCGCCACTGGCTACTCATGTCACTTGGTGTGAGAATAGCCACACGTAGCTATCTAGCACACTGTAGCACAGCAAAAGGATAAGACATTGTGAACTCAACCGTAAGCTGAGGGATAGCCTCCGAGTTAGGCGAATTGTTGGCGCCAAAAGCGGAAGTAGTGGCATCTATGTGAATGTCCAAAATCAGATTTACATTGCGCGCCTAGGTGGCGTTCAGTAGGTGGAGCATTGTGGGCACGCCCCGTTCCATCGTAGCCTCCGCAGTGCAAGGCATTGAAGAAGCAGGAGCACCGCGAATGCAATCAAAGGGGATCTTTAAATAGTCTAGTTTAACTTCAAATGCATTTCTCGACTTCGATAAAAAGTGGGTCAGGACCCCTCTAAAGGTATCGGGGTGACTTTTGTTTCACGTCATGGTTTGCGTCTTCTTCCTCCTTGTAAAGCTTTGTTGGATATTCACATTGGTGATGTGTGGAGGTACATATGCATCATTTTTTTGTTTTCTTTTACACTGATGAGACGATTTTTGCGGGAATCCTGGAAGGGTGGGAGGGCTCATGAGAGTTCCCGTTCATTTGAAAGTAGCACGAAGCCACAGGTTGTAGCTTCTTGCTTGCTACATTTAGATAAATGCCAACTTTTCCTTTGGTTTTACATTTTTAACTAATCTCGGTAAGCTCACCCTATACCCACGACCTTCCTGTTAAGAGCACAGGTATTGACCAGAGCTATGTTTAAAGTGCACTATTCCCTTCATCGGATGAGAAACTCCATAGGCATGCCACATGCTATTTGCCTTACTACAGTTTAAAATCTTTCTGACAATGCTTCTGGCATTTACTGTTTTATTGCTTCGAATTGTTTCAAGAGTCTTGTTTTGAATAGCCAGCTTGATAACCTTCCGGTTTTAATTTGTGCTGAGCATAAATGTTTCTCCAGTCGATATTAAGCAGCAAATAATAGAATCAAACCAGCTAGAAGCACTGTATCATGTTCGTGACATTGCTTTTTGTCATGTTTTGAAGCCCAGCTGCTTATGCTTATAACAAGGTGCATTGTTCGATAACTTTTTAATATTATTCATCTGTGTTAGCTTTGCAGTTATGGCTCAATTTTTAATATGGTTGGAAACTTGGCTGAAGTCGCACAAGATTAATAATGCTTTCCTTCCCATGTTCGTTTTAATAGGGACCTGGTAACTGCAGCAAGTGTCGACATGTTCGTGATGGGCCCTACTGTGTCAAGGAGTGCCCTGAATCAAAGTACAACCAGTCAGGCTTCTGTATGCCCTGCCATGAAAATTGCGTTGGGGGGTGAGTACTTTGGTGTCACATTATAGTGATTCATTTGCGAAGCATTTTTAGTCGACCTAAATGTACAAATGACAAGCAGTGCAACTTTTGAGTGGTCTTACCATTCTGAAATTACATTTGGCACACAGGGGCACTAGTGATTCATTTGCGAAGCATTTTTTAGTCGACCTGAATGTACAAGTGACAAGCAGTGCAACTTTTGAGTGGTCTTACCATTCTGAAATTACATTTGGCATGCAGGTTCACCAAAACAGAGGGCTCTAGAATAATTTGAAGTGCTTAGTGTACTTTAATATCCACCAATATTCACCAAAATCCCTGGCTTAAGTCCTCATGTATGGCAGCATTGCCTTTTGTTGGATGTTGCCATTCGACTTGCGTATCATTTGTCCTCGATGTTCTTCAAAACTAACTGTTTACTTCTTGCTAGTCAAATTGTCTTGTGTTTAACATCAGGCCTTTGTGCATTATGGCACAAATAACTTATTCATTTATGATTTACGTTTATTCGTTAGGTGCACTGGACCGAACAACACTGTTGGACCGGATGCTTGCAACTCTTGTGAGAAGGCAATTGTCAGTGCTTACGACCCCAATGTCGTGGTAAGTTCTGCTATGCTCAGAGATTGAGGAACACCCTGTGTCAAAAACTGCCTGGAAGGTGACCGTCTACAACGTCTAACTGCTGACACCATTAACAATTTCAGGAGCAGTGTCTGAAAGCAGATGAAGCCTGTCCAGATGGATTCTACCATGAGTACTTTGGTCCACAGGAGGAAGGAGCTCTCAAGTCCTTGACTGGAAAATCGGTACTTCCCAAGTTATTCCCGTAACACATCCCACTTGCACGTATGCTTGTAATGTCTTATGCTAGTCTTATTAGTTGTTTATTCTTGTTTGTGTTGTCATAACACACATCATATAGGGATCTCATTGTGCTTTAGGTGCGTTTATAAGACCCACTCCCTTTATAACATCCATTTATGGATCGCATTGACTTTCAATTGTAAATACACAAAATCTAATCAAAATAAAAAGCCAGTCACTCACGAATGATGTGGGCACAAAGTATAAAGGAAGCTATGTTGCACCTTTTCATTCTGAAGGAAGGAACTTACGCCAAGTGACAATTTATGCAACCTTTTTAACGGGTGTCAAATGAATTTTTTGCCCTTCATTGTCTCCAGGTCTGTCGCAAGTGTCACCAGCGTTGCAAGAACTGCACATCTTACTCCATACACGTCTCGGTCTGTGAGTGTCTGCACTACAGCAGTGGAGAGCAGTGCGAAGATCGTTGCCAAAGAGATCACTTTCCTGACGAGGCCAATCGGCGGTGCCTGCGGTGTCATGATGAGTGTCGAGGATGTTACGGACCCACGGCAGCCCACTGCACCAATTGTCGCAACTTCCGCATCTATGACTCTGAAAACCGCACTCAGGTTGGTGCTGAAAGGAATTTAAAAACTCTTTTTCCAGAAATAATAGCTTCCAGAAATAATAGCCTATAGTATTTGTCAATTCATTTTCAGGGGTGAGAACTTTGTAATTTCATGGCATAATGTACAAATATTCCTAACAACATCTCCCTGGAGGCAAACGAAATTCCCCATTGAGCCTAGAGACCCTGCCTGGTCAGTACAGTTGTATAAAAATGCCAGGCTTCTTATTTGAACCTTAACTTATTTACTGAAGACTTCAGCAGACTGAAAAGCCCTAAACGTGGCCTTTCATGCAGGTGAAGAGCACTTGCAGATAGATGTGCTGACCCTTCGCTAACTTTGATTCCTTTTATAGTATCTCCAAGAAGTGCAAGTATTGTACAATAAGGCTTGTGCAACAGTGCAACAAAGCTATAATGGCCGAATTATTTTCAAAATTTGATGATGTGTGGCAGCATCTGTGAGTGTGCATTCATTTTGAGACATTTCTTCCTTGCATCTACTTGTGAAAGACAGTTTGGTAAATTAATTATCTTTTATCACAACACCAGTAAGCGTTGTTGCCTAAATTAAGGCCAAAACTTTTGGGCATTAGCCACCACTTTGACTTGATAGGTCAAATCTGCTCTTATTGAAATGCCAGTTGTCGCAATATTCATTGCCAGGTTGACACTGTTGCTTGTTGCACTGTTGCGAGACATCCTTTTTTTTTTTTTGTGCACCGCTGCAGTTCAACTGCACTGCCACCTGTCCTCCTGAGAAGCCATTCAAGGTGTTCGATGACACCACAACCAAGGACCCACACTGCTCTGATGAAGATCCCAACCAGATGGCTCTGCATGGCAGGACGTAAGTGTTGACAACCCTTCAGTGTTGCCCCTAGCCCAGACAACACTCGACTTCCTCGGGACGTCCTCAAATGGTACAAACGTCCTCGCAGTTTTTACGACCTCCTCAGTACGTCCTCAGGATGACATTTGCTGGTTCATCCTGAAAGCATCCTTTGCAGAACTTTTTAAGAATGTCTGATTGTCCAAAAAACGTCCACTGCAAAATCTTTTGAAGACATTTAGTTTTATGTTAGAAGAGACCCTGAAATTGAAATTTTTACGATTGTTTCGGTTGATGAACGAAAAATTAGGTGCTATGGTTCATGTGAGGTCGTTGCTACGCCATCGAGCTTGATTTTGATTTTTTTTTTAGTATGTGGAGTTAAACTCTGATCGACTGGTCTTGATTCCTTACCATCTTGTTTGATTGAACCATTTTTTGCAACTTGTATTTTGAGTACCCGCGAGAGCGATAACAGTTGTGGTTGGCAATGAAAGAGTGAACCAGCAAGGTATCCCACGATGTCAGCGACCAAGCCACCCCATTTACTTTCCTTGATGCCCCATTAGCACTTTTGATTTGAAAAGTCAAGCCAAGCCAGTCCAAGGCAAGTGCAGCAATGAAAAAAAAAAAAAAAAACATGGCAGCGGACAGCAGGTAATTCTCTCGTGTTTTTCGGGGTGGCAGAAAGTGGAACATAGATTTGTCCGGGGAAGAAATAGACGCATTAGCGCATGTTTTCACTTAGCGAACAGCGTGGACAGGACCTTCCTTAATTACATAGTGAATCAGACGGCATCGCGCGACTTTGCCGTGGAGCTCTTTGTGTCAGATGGAACGGGTGCTGGAAGTCGCAGCGCTGCTTTGCCTGTAGAATAATATCGCCAAAGCTATCTCCGCTGGTTTCTGACATTTTGTGCCTGGTCGCAAAATGGACAGGTTCAACATAATGATTTCAGCGTTTCTGGTGGTCACTTCTCCATGGTTCAACCCCGCTGTAACGTCACTGCCAACTTAATTTTTTTTTTTTCAAATCTTGTTATGGCTAAGCAAGTGAAAAGTATTAGTCGTTATGAAAAATTAATTTTTTTAGTGGATTGATAAGCCATAAAGAGCAACATTCAATCATTAGATGTTGCTTTGGTGCTTCATACAATAATTTTATGCTGCAGTGTTTCCAAGTATGTGGCATAAACTGTCTCGTTTGTTATTTCTCTATGTCTGAACGTAAGTCGTTTTTCGACTATGTGCTGTTTATTATTTCTTTCAGTTTCTCTTATTGGCTCTTGCTGTTCAGTGCTTTCGGATGAAGACATTTAATGCAGTGAAGTCTCCTGGTTTTATCACACTACCTTCAACCTTTCTTGTTAGTGTGGCATGCGCCGTTATTAAATGAAGCTAATAAAATGGCTTTGTGTGCATCGCTATTGGTCTACGTTTTCATTTCGTGTGGCCATGTGCAACGGGGCTCAAAAGTATGCTCTGTCAAGCAGTAAGGTCATGTTATAAGCCTGAATTTCTCAACTAAAGGATTTTTACTGGGCGCACCAAATGCCTAGGTCTTTTAAGATGTCCTGAAAGCGTACTGAAAAGATCCTCAAATGCTTTTCGAGGACGTCCCGAGGACTTGCTGAGGCCGGACATGTGGACTTGATAGGGATTTGAGGCTCATGCAGGGATGTCCTGAGGACGTCCCGAGGAGGTCATTGTGTTGTCTGGGCTCTAGTCATCATCCTGCATGAAAACTCGTTTGCCGCCACCTTGTGATGACAAATGCAATGACACTGGTGGTGACAGTAGGCTGTTTATATTGTTGCAAAGGCGGCCTTGGTTTCATGTCCGATTGTAATGCATATGAAGTTTGCAGAACAATTCGAAACGGAAAGGTATGCGTTAGAGTCAGGCAGATAGGGTAACCATTCATTGCGAGACGTTTGCGACTCTAAATCTGCCAGAGGCAGGCCGAAAGTGTGCATTTCCAGCATGAGTTTTACCATGCATTCATTGTCCCCCAAGTGCTGCTAAGACAGATGTTGCAGCCATTGAGGTCATAAGTGGGGTCAGGCGTCTGCTGACTAGTCAAGTTTGAATTAGCCAGTAGGGTTGCTACCGTTGCTGAGGAAAAAACTGGCATACACCGAGAGTGTTCATTCTACCTTAATTTTCTGCGCTGTTTATCAACACAAGCTATGTTGAACCAGCTAGCCCAGTGCCACATGCTTTTGCAACCTTACTCTTCTTGTTACACCAGCCACCTACAAGAACTTGCTACAATGGCATTGACTTCATTTTGTACTTCTGTTTCTTCCTTCTCTTTCACTCTCAGGGAGGAAGACCACCTGCCTGCAATCCTTGCCAGTGCCGGGGGCTGCATCCTGCTGCTGGGTATCTTTCTGGCTGTGTTCAGCTACCACTGGTTCCAGCGAGCCAAAACGAAGGAGAACACTGTCAAAATGACCATGGTGAGATAGCCACTATACTTCGTACACTCTTGCTTGAGATGAGTGTGCTAGAATCCAGATCTATGAAAACATCCAGAATGTCAAGAGTTTATGTTGTAAACAGCGAACAGCTGGCAAGCATAATGAAGACTGATAAAAATCTTTTATTTTTCTTGTCTAGCAAAGTTTACTTCAGCACTGTAGGCTTGAACAGCAACATTGAAGCTGCATTGCTATCAGCTTCAAGTAAAATTGTGCAATGCAGAGTGCACAAAGCGAGGCACAGAAACGACAGGAACAACCGTCCCTGTGTTGCTAGCATGCACTCGTCCCCGTCATTCCTGTGTCTCAAAATGCCCACATAACATTGCGCAGTTTTATTCGAAGGTGATATGCACCAACTCGCCTGATACAATGTTTTAATGCATTGCTATGCTTATGTTAAACAGAATTAGAGGTCCTGGATTTCACGCCTACTTTCTAGTCATTTCTTGATTACGGCAACAGCCAGAACACTAATGCAGCAAGAGTAGCATTCTTCAGTTTCTCAGGGGAAAAAGAAGGCTCAACCAACAGCCCCACATCAGGAAAATGACATTGCGGGTCTGGAGCAAGTCGGAGTTTCCATTTGAAGCTAGCACCCTTTTGTTGCTTTCTCTGCTAAGGCGGCATATTGCAGACAATATAAAACTTGGGAAGGGTAACACTGCCAGAATGTTGTGAAATGCTTGGTAGTAGTTTTGCATAAGTGTTCAGAAGTGTTGACAGCTTTTTTTTGTGTGTGTGTGTGTTGGTGCAAGTTCTATCCTTGCCTTATTCTCTCTCTTCTTTCTCTCTTTTCTCTGCTTTCTTCTTTCAAGAACTTGTAAGTGGATTTTCATTCCTTGTGATTGCAATGCTTTCTCAACAACTTTTCTTTATACTAACGCACTCTTCCTTGTCAGTATTGTGCATGCTGAATGTTGTGTTTAAGCTTTTGTGTCATGATGTTTAAAATTATATTCGTAATTATAAAGGTTTTTCTTTTTTTTTTTTCCTTTTTCTTTTTTTTTTTTCTACACACAGAATGCCAATATGTGCTTTTAGATTACTTGGTAGCTCCATGAAGAGTGAAGGTATCCTGATGTCTTGAACTCTTTGTTACCTACGGGCCTCAGTGCAAAGCAGTTCTTTATACTCATTTTGCTACACTGCATGGCCTTTTGTGTGACTAGATTGCAGTGTGACTAACGTGGATTAACTCTTCAATGTCGATTGTGTAGTAATGTGACACTTATTTTTTCAACAGCGCATGAGCGGTTTTGAAGACAACGAGCCTCTGAAGCCAACAGATATCAAGCCCAATCTTGCCCAGCTAAGAATTGTCAAGGAAGCCGAACTTCGCAAAGGCGGAATCCTTGGCTACGGAGCCTTTGGTACGGTCTACAAGGTCAGTTCCTGTTCTGGTGTTCTTGTTTGTTGTTCACATCCTCTGTATTTCATACTGAACGATTTTATTGTGTTCAGTATGCCTTGAGTATTTAAATTGACCTTTCTTGTTCAGGGTGTCTGGGTGCCCGAGGGTGAAAATGTGAGGATTCCTGTCGCCATCAAGGTTCTTCGTGAGGACACAGCACCAAACACGAACAAGGAGTTTTTGGAAGTGAGTGCACTTGTTTGTTCTGATGCATGAGTTCTTTCTGATGCTTGTGTTGAAACACAACTAGCGTTGAAACGAAACTACGTACATGTAATTACAAGAGTTCTTTTGCACTTTTTATTTTTCTGTAGATTTGATAAATTTTTGTGCACTCTACTACTAGAAAATGCAAACGAAATCTAATCAAAAAAGAGTAACAGTGCCAGAAGGCGGTAGTGAAATGCTTGTTGTTCCTTGTGGAATGTGAGGCATATGATTTTCGCTGCTTTGCTTTTATCACTATTATTTCTTCAGGAGAGGGTCTCCATGATGAATGAGAGAAGCAGAGTGGGATATGCCGAGCTGTAGCCTGTGGCCAAATTTTTCAAAGAATCTTTCCTTATTTTTCTCTTCGTCATTTGCTCACATGCTGCCGTGATCATCTGGATTAGTCACTCAGTTTAATGAATGATAGGAACAGAATCGTAGGAAAATAATTTTTTCAAAATGTGGTCCATTGTGGTTCTTTTAGCTCAAGTAGCATTGCAACAGATCACCTGTTTTCTGAATATGGGTGCTGCTTCGTTTCTTTGCAGGAGGCGTACATAATGGCAAGTGTGGACCACCCCAATGTTCTCAAGCTGCTGGCGGTTTGCCTGACATCACAGCTGATGCTGGTTACACAGCTGATGCCCCTTGGCTGCCTCCTTGACTATGTTCGCAACAACCGGGACAAGATTGGCTCCAAACCACTGCTGAATTGGTGCACCCAGATTGCTCGGGTAAGCTGATAGCAAACGACGTATTGCAGGTTAAGTGCGATGAGGTTAACAGCTTATTGGGTTGAGCTCTATGTTTGTTAATGCATTTCTCCAGAACATCCAGGTAGTACTTATGAGCAGTGTGTGAACTGTTTTTTGTTCCCCCCATCTTGGAGGGATTATAGATCGATCCTTAAAATGTGAGTAAGTTTATTTCTGAACTCTTAAACTGTTGCGGTACTCGTTGATCAGTTCGTACTATACTTCCAACGACGAGAAGCACTTAGTAGGCTACACCTTTTTTGTTTCCTTGCTTTATGGGAAAAAGCCATGTTCCTAATTAATTTCAGGTTAGTACACAGAAGAGTTTTGACGATTACGCATTTTATTTGCCAGTTTACTGTCTTTCCAATACCATGTGCTCACACAGTTTAAACTTCCAAATGTGTTAAGAGGAAGCTTTTTGAGAAACTTTCCTTTTGTGATATTTTGGGGTAATAGCAAAAGTACCTAGACCTTCCATGTGATGCATATATCAAATCTATATGTTATGTGTGAGACTTTGGCAATTTCCTCAAGTTTCTACATTCTCTTGCTTTATATGAGTGATAATTCGCTACTTGCCTAATTGAACCACTAGTCTCATTAACATTTTCATCTTGGTTAGCAGTAAAGCTCTTGGAATAAGGATCTAAATGTCTTAAACCATTATTTAAGTGGTACACTAGTATCAGTCTGTATTGAACTCCTTCAGAAACTGACTGCTAGTGTTCTATAGTTATGCTTGCATCTGCGCACAGCCAAAGAGGGCATTTCTGTAAGCTTTATTTTTTAATTTCCAAAAAGTTTTTGCAGAGGGCTTTAGCAGTTTTACATCCAGCTCTTACCTTAAAGAATATTTAGCAAGTTTGCTTTGACGGTGTGTGTACTTATGAGTGTTCGTCTGAAGTTGAAATATGCTTCTTTGCTCAGGGTATGGCCTACCTGGAGGAAAAGCGCATGGTTCATCGTGACCTTGCCCTAAGAAATGTCCTGCGTAAGTTTGTCTGTTTTTGATCTGCTGTTTGAAAGGAGCTGCCTGCATAGCTTTCAATTCCCTTTACATGGGAAGCTGCATTTACTGACACTCTTGTGCCATCCTTCTTTTCAGTTCAAACACCCGGCTGTGTGAAGATCACCGATTTCGGTTTGGCTAAGCTGCTTGACAACAATGAATTTGAGTACAAAGCAGCCGGCGGCAAGGTACGTATACATGTTTTCTTTGGTTCATTGCTTCTTGTTTTGCAGTACTAATTTGTCCAATGTGCCAATTCTTTATTTTGTCTTGTACTCACAATTTTGTTATTCTTTTGTGTACTTCAGATGCCAATCAAATGGCTGGCGTTAGAGTGCATCCAACACCGCATCTTCACACACAAGAGTGATGTCTGGGCATTCGGTAAGTTCCCCTTGACTCGCATGGTTACCTTCTACTCGCATAATTACACAGTGGTCAAATAATAAAGCCCACAAGCTTCTTACCTGTCTGCCTGGAAAGTGAGTTACCTGTATTGCATTATTGCAGGTGTGACTGTATGGGAGCTACTGACATACGGTATGCGACCTTATGAAAATGTTTCTGCGCGAGATGTACCTGACCTGCTCGAGAAGGGAGAGAGGCTCAACCAGCCATCAATTTGCACTATTGATGTCTACATGATCATGATCAAGTGTAAGTGTGAATTCTGTGCATTTAAGTACGGAGCACTTTCTGGGCCCGGGCTGTCGGTGTCTAATGTGTCGTGTGTCATGCCGTCATGCTCTGAAAATACAAGCGCAAAATGGTGCCAAAACATGCCAATACCAGTGCAATACCGTGTAAAATTGACCTAACTAGATTCAGAATAATATAAAATACTGGAATACTCGTGAATTAATCGAATTAACAGAAATTCATTAAAATCGCTTCTATCATCAGCAAAGCTTTGGCTCCATGTGCGTGGCGGTTTCCCACCAGTTGTGCCTTAGCGCAGGTGTCAAAACGGATGATGGATTGATAGATACAAGATAAACAGAGGATAGAACAAGATAAACACAAGGACAACACGAGGGAAACACCGGCGAATCACTGCTCCACACTTCCCCAGCTTTCACGTTGAGTGGAACTGCATTACCGCCGAGTTTACCATTGCATTAGCGCCAAGTATTTTCTTGTTGCCAGACAATGACATTTTATTGAACCCTTGAACCAAGGTTTTTGACACATTTTTTTCTCTTCAACATCGAATAGTAACTCAACTAGTACCATTTGTGATGAACCTGTTGAAAAGTATCCAATTAAGGTTTTATTGGAGGGCACTTCTAACTTTCATGTGCACTGAAACATTTTGTGAACATAAAAAAAGCGTTGCTGATCTCTAAGCGAGGCTCCTGTGAACGTGTGAGCCAAATATTGTTGCACTGCACGCAGCAGGGAATTGAGAATCTCATGTCAAAAGCAATGAACAGACACTTGCTCTCGCATCCGCAATGTCGTCATCAAAAGCTGATCGAAAGCAGTTGACCGACCAATGCTGTTGACTGATTTCATGATCGCGAGAACGTTCTCAGTGATACTTAATTGCTAGTTTTGAGTTAAATGAAAAATATGTATGTCTGCGAGCTCAAAAAGACATAAAAATTATGTCATCTTTGCACGGCGTGTAGCTGCGTCTGCTGCGTGTGGCCTCTGAGATGGCAGTGGCATGCTGCAATACTGTGGTTGCCACAGGGTGCCGCGATGAGCCCTTATGCCGCTGTGATACTCTTAACTTTTGGCTGGGGCTTTGTTCTCTTGGCTTCTCCACTGTGCAACTTCCAGTGTGCAAGCAGGGACAAACAGAGAGAGATAGCTGGGTATCGGTGTAACACCTTCACTTATAGTTGAAGTATTCGGAAAACTTATGCGGCATGAGATTCACGGGACAACATACTTTAATAGTGAGGCCATTCTATGATTAGTTAGAAAAGTGTTTCAAAGCACCTTTAGGTTTGCTCGTAGAATGTATGCCTAGGAGTCCACCTAATAAGAGAAGCACAAGTTGACAGCCTAGATTTGCTATCGTTTGACTTTTGAATTGTACGTTCACCTGTTTAACAATTCTGTTTTGCATCTGCACAGGCTGGATGCTTGACGCTGGTTCACGTCCCTCCTTCAAAGAGCTGGCCGAAGAGTTTGCCAAAATGGCTCGCTGATCCAGGGCGTTATCTGGTCGTTCCTGGTGACAAGTTGATGCGGCTACCCAGCTACACTCCGCAGGACGAGAAGGAGCTTATCCGGAACCTGAGCATGCCCATGGAAGGCTCGGAGGTCATCATGGATGCTGAGGAGTACCTGCAGCCCAGAGCTCAGCCCAGCATGCTCTTAGGTGCTGACCAGGCTCCGCCACCTACACCAATCAAGGTAACCAAGCTGTAGACCTAATGCTTGACTGGCTTATGAGAGCAGACTGCAGTTAATGCAGAATTGAGGCATTAAGGTTACATGTGATTTCTCTACAGTAAATGCCTGCTATCAATGTGAAGCCATTCTTGTCCAAGTCAACCCAGTTGTTGTTGTGTATCTGGTACCTGGCTTTTTTTCGCAAAGCAACCAGTAAAAAGAATACTGCGGTTTGCATAGTCATTGTAGTGTTCCTATTTGGATAGTCATCAGTGCACGACGTCTGCCCGAATTAAAAGCTCTGTGGCCCAGAAGAAAGTGCCGAACTGCATATGAACTGCAAATAATTGTGTATTAATTTAATATTCTGTAGGGTACTCTGGTACTAGACGCATAAATATTTGATTGAGGGAAGATGCTTGCAACATCAACAAGTCCAGAAGCCACCTGGCCCATCATTGTGCAAGCTGTGGCTGCTTGCTGTGGTTTGAAAAGACAGATAACTTAGAAGTACTGAATGCTGGGCGTGTTGGTATTCCATATTCAAGAAAGAATGGAGCGAACACACAGAGACGAGAAAGAAAAACTGCACTCGTTCATGTTTTTCCTTCTTGTCCCTGTGTGTTTGTGCCATTCTTTCTTGAATACAGATAACTTGTTTCCATCCCAGAATGAAGGCTACCCAAGGAGCTACTGAAGATTACCATATCTTCCGAGAACTAGGATGATTATTTTAGTTGCTAGTGTGTTGCTTTATCCGCCAAGAAAAGAGACCTTTTGGTAGGCACATGATTAGTATTGCTTTCTGCTACCCCTCCGTCATTCCTTGTCTGGTTTCTTGAGCATGCGTGATGACTGTTTTGATCTATTTATTTGTGTCGTTTTAATTAAGTCTTTCAGTTGCGAGTAGCATCGTTGTCTATCCCCTTCTCTTGTGTGTTCTGTTTGACACCCATTACACCACGATGAATCTGTACCAACTAGTCCAACTTTCAGTTCTTCTTACATGTCAACCTTTGCTTGCAGAAATTCATGGATGATCGTGGGTTCGAGGAGGATCCCTCTGTTGGAGTTCCAAACCCGGCCGAGTTCTTCCCTGCCAACATGGTTCCCCATCCTGACATGAATGGGGGCTGCCACGCCAATGGTATGAACCCTCGCGGCCGAGAGAACAGCCTCAACCAACGCTACTGCTCTGACCCGCTAAAGCTCCTTGGAAAAGATGCCGGTGCGTCTGCGCTTTCTAATTGTTTCAAACATGCATGCTTTGCCTGCTTTCTTTGACGACCATGTATGCTGAGTGAAAGTTAGTTGCCACTGCTGCTGCTTTTTCATGAAATTGGTGCTGTGCTTTGTGCAGTTCGCTTGTACTACGAGTGCAGCCAACTAGCCAGCTATTGTCCCAGCATATTCATCATGAACTGTGGGAACAGTGTGCTGCAATGCAAATAAAGCACTTCTGTACTGTAGTCAAGTTTAAGGCAAGACATTGTGTGCATATGGATCCGGATTCACTCACAAGTTGAAATGTGTGCCTCACTGGGAACACAGTGCATATAGTATGCAGCATGATGATCACATGCTCTAGACAAGCTTGCAGGGGGCAATATGAATCTTTAGTGTGTTAGCCATAATGTTCAAG
Organism: Dermacentor silvarum; assembly: GCF_013339745.2. Classification (NCBI taxonomy): domain Eukaryota; kingdom Metazoa; phylum Arthropoda; class Arachnida; order Ixodida; family Ixodidae; genus Dermacentor; species Dermacentor silvarum. The sequence continues at coordinate 210,783,632 of NC_051155.1, read as the reverse complement.
TGCATGCCTTGGATGCCATATTGATAACACTTACACTGATAGTGTGCACACATATGAGCTCAATTTGGGTGTCTTGCTCTATGTACACATGTTCACAAGTAACACAGGTTATCGGCGAGCATTGTTGAATATGCCAAAGGCTGGCTGCCTACTCTATTATTGTTGTCAACAGTTCCGAATGTTTGTACATCTCATATTACACTTGTCTGGCATCTTAGTTGGGATATTACTTCTAATGTCAATAACCTCTTTCACTTTGGGTTCTCAAGGGAGGTTATTAAAACTCCTGGAAGGGTGAAGGGGATGCTGATCTCTTAAGCTCACCACCCTTAATACACTCCTTCTGGCATCAAAGGCTGCACGATAAATCAATGTCAATAACTGTTGTGAAGATTTGTACTTTCTGTGCTGGCTCTTAAAGACACTAAAGCCAGGCTTCTGTGATTCATTTCTCTGTGAAACTCATGCTACTACGTACTTACCATTGTAATGAATCTCTTGCATGCCATTCGTCTCGTGCATGAACAGTGCATGAAAGCGCTTGTCTGAATGCAGGATGAGTGACGAACACATCAGCCATTTTTATCAGTTGATGTTGTTGTATAGGAACCTAAAGCACCTCTGTGTTTGCAGTATATATTTGAGCTTTTTTGGCAATTGGTAATGCACTTGTATGGCCATAGTATTGTGTTGGCATCAACTTTTGTCTTTTCTCCGATTGGATGTTTGTACTTGGTCAACTTAACACCAAGGTCATAGAAAGTTGTGAACACCTAATGTGGTATGTCGTATACAGTTTATTTTTAATATATAGAAGTAAATGAAAATAAATAAGCAAGCAGAAAAGAAGTTTGATGTGTCATGGAATTCTATAATACTGTAACTACAAGATGATAGAAATTAAAGGGGAGCCTGGTTTGCCAAAACCCATTTATTTCACAAGTGAGCTGCTGCTTGTGAATGCACAAGAAAAGTATAAAGGGTGATTTTTGAAGGTGGTCATGAGGATAGGTTTAAAGACATTAACTATGCAGATGTGGTGACTCTGTCTTATTAGTAATCTTCCTAAAGAGCATGAAAAGGGTAGCTGACAATTTGTTGGGCTCATTTTAGGCTGTTGTAGTTATGAGTCGACCACTTTCAGGAAGACACCAACTTTCGTGTACAATTTTGCCATTAATCTCTGCTCGGCGTAGCACGAATGCTTGGTCCATTTGTATGATATCGCCCCCCCCCCTTTTTTTTTGGCGTCTTTGCATACCACTACATTCAGATTAGTCAAATTTATTTGATATACCACAGTATCTCAAATATGTTGTGACTTAGATATATTGAAGTTGATGTGTCATTATTTCTTTGTCACAGAGATTTTATAGACAGTTCTACTTTGTGAGCACAAACCTTGACAAAAAATAGTCTCATATATCCTGCTTCATAGCACTGAAAGTAAAGGGAACACACCACTTTGGTAGCTCATGTCCTGCAACTATTAACCCATATTGCAGAGGAAGGAGACGACGATGCCTTCATGCACAATGCGGCAACGCTTCCCAAGGGATCCAAACCAAGTGACATGCGCATGTCCCTACCGGTGGATGAGGATGACTACCTGATGCCTTCACCCCGATCCAAGGGCCTCTCCACTACTTACATGGACTTGATCGGGGACAGTCGCTACTCAAATGGTCAGTGCTTTTCACAACTGTAGCAAAACTATAGGGGGTTCAGGGTACACTATACAGCTTATGAGAGAGAGATTGTGGTCGTGAAGAGGAAGAAGCGCAGTAATGGACAATCCTCAAGCGAGCACTCGCATTGTGTTCAGATTTTTATATCAAATCTGCCAGAAGAAAGCAAAATGCCCTGCACGAGATCACCTCAACATTTGAATCATGCACAGCTGATGTCGGAGTTTAGTATCTCTGTTGTAGTTATTGTAATACTGCGACTGCTGTTGTATGGTTGTTTAAGCTGTTCCCTGACTGACACTTTCCATCAAAATTGAGCTCTGTGGTGGCAGCGAGCCTTTTGGTGGCAGCACACCCTGCCACCATGCAAAAGATACACAAACTGGCATGCCAATGTCCACATTTAGCACTAAAAGCACATGGAAATGATGTAGATTTCTCTGGCATTTTAGGCTGAGTTTGCGCCTCATTAAAGGCCAACTGCAATGAAATACTGGACCGAGTAAACAGCCCCGTTTCAGATATTTTAGACATACAGTAGCCTCTGTGGAAAACTTTATGTTCGAAATGCGAGTGGGTGCTTCACAAAATGCTCGCAATAAACTGTTTTTCACACCGAAACTGAAAAAAAGGTTTGTTCTTTTAACAAACTTTAAACGTTTAGCTATAACGCCGCCATTACCACTCGCTGGAAATGACATACTATTTAAAATAAATTGTACAGAACCAGCACCCGGGTCGTCTGCTTCCCTTGCTTGTATACCATTCCCATGTATCAGCGAACCGGTCCCACACATGTGCTAGCCACAGAGTTACTGTACTCTGCTAGCTGCTTCGTGTGCTCCGGCTACGCCGTTGCGCGCCTGCAATGCTCTTTTAATGCTAAGTATTCCCCAAGTGGAACCAGTTTTCTGCATCTGATTGTCTACATGCAACAAGCAGACCCTCGTCACATCTACACCTCGGCCGCCGCGTCACATTTTCTTGCGTGACAAATGCAGCCTGCGATTCCTGCTGACAGCGTTTATGGCGCTGTGTCAGAAAGGCTTCCATTCCGTCCGATGTAAAGATGTACAAAATGGCTCGAAGATGATGCACTACCGGGAATGATCGCTCGAGAATATCGTCCCTGAATACGACTTACCTTTGCTTTTTGTGCACCTTTGCTTTTTGTGCACCTTTGCTTTTCGTGCACCATCGTAGTTTATAGCAATTATGATCGTCCCGAGAAAGGGTTTGGTAAGCAGATTTTTCATGGGTGAGTGTGTTCGTGAAATGTAGCTTGTGCAGCTTTGTCAAGTGCCGTTTACATTCTTTGTGTGCGTTAGCTGGTCTGCATCGTGCATGCCTGCTACGGCGTGGTGGACGCTTGCACTCTGAAAGCTGGGACAGGAAAGATGTGTTCGGCCTTCCTCTACGCAGCCAGCGTTGTGTACTGTACAGATAAGAAAGCATGCCGACAGAGACGCCCATCAACTTGCAAATGCTGCGTGAGTGACACACCTGGGCGCAACTGAGAGATCAGCAGCCATGTACAGTTCTGAAACTTGTGCCACATCCCCATCACTACTTCTCACTGCCAGGTGCATGTGGTGTCTGCTTAGGCGCTATTTAAAGGCTGCTAATAAGAAAATTACGCAATTACTAGCCCTGCGGCTTTGCCAAGATTACATTCATAGTATACGCTAAGAATTTATAGGGAATTTAGTGCAAGCGAAATTTTGTTGCAGTTGGCCTTTAGCAGCAGAAGAGCGAGAAAGAGAAACTCGCTGCTCAAAGTGTTCACTCGTGAGTGTGTGGAAAACGCAGACCTGCTCTGAACCAACTAATAGTGAAATTTGCCACTACATTTGTCAGGCTATATTGGAGATTGCTTGCTTTGAATTCTCTATTTTTGTTCCGCTGAAGGTTATTGTGTATGGACATCTTTTTTCACAATCTCCCTGGTATCTAATCTGCAGCTCTGACAACATCATTAAGTAACATTAGGTTTTGCAGTCGTTTCACAGATTTCAGTATAAAAATTTGTGCGTTTGAATTTTATTTTTCAATAGGAATTGTCATTATTTTTCGTTTAATTATGTCTTATAGTATCTTATATTATAACAGGAGCTTCTTCAGCAATTCAAAGTTGGCATTACCATGTATTTCACATCTGCGTCACTTCTTAACTGCTTTTCCAGCAACTGTCACTTTACGATGCACGACTCGCTGCACGTTAACTTTCTCTAGGCACAAATATTCACACGTATGCCTGTGTAGCAATTAACGAGAAGGGGAATCGAGGCGCCCAATTTCTGTTAGTCACAATCATATGAAGCCAACAGACAATGAAACCTAGGAAAGCGTAGGATAAATTATTCGTTCTATTTAAAATGTGGAAATGATAAACAATGGGAAATGAAAGTTCATAAGAAACTCGTGGTCGGGAGTTGTAGCACTGGCTAAAACTTCCATGCCTAGATTTCGCACACATATAATGCTCAAGAAAGTGTATTAGAAAACAATGCCATGGTAGCTCAGTTGGTAAGAGCATTGCATAGTATTACAAAGATGTGGGTTCTTGTCTCAGCTGTGCCCAGTTGTTTTTTCGTCCACTTCCATTTCTCTTTATTTATCATATCTGCATTTGAAATAAAACAAGTAATTTACCCTGTGCGCTTTTTTTTTTTATCATTGTCTGTTGGCTTCATGATTGTGTAGCAATTAGTAGTACATGCAATTAAGGGATCTAGCCTTGCAGAAGAGTTGGCACTTGCCCCCCTCCCCACTGTGTCTTCTAAAAAGTGCAAGAGTGTCCATTGCAACTCCTACCTAGACAGTCTAGAGGACCCCAGAAGAAGTAGTTGTAAAGCGCATTATGCATGATAGCCTCGTCTCTGTATGGTGACAGTAACATACGAGTACAGCCTATAAAAAAATATAATTCATGGACATCGCAGAGCGCAGGAAGAGGCAAAAATTTCTCATTGCGTTAGAAAAATACATCTGTATATTAGAATTCTACTTCGCGCTTTCCTGCATCGATTTTGCTGTTCTATTATGTTTCATAGTAACAATGTTTGCGTGCCTTGTTGCAAATGCTGTGTCCTACAGAGAATGCAAGAAAACACTTGGTACTGCCATTATTTGTCACAAGAGCCACACCTTAGATACTTTTTAATAGATATGAGCTCTTGTGTTTTCATAGTGCAATAAAGTACCAATTTTATAGAGACAATATTTTTTGAGGAACTGTTCCAGATTGGCCAGACTTCTTGACCACTGTCTAGGAGTTTTGAAAATGCATTAGTGTTGGTGGCCCAAGCATTCTGCTTCTTCACTTTTTACATGGCTAGCTTTGTGCTTTGTTCCGAGTACTGGCATTGCTGTTGGGTACTTGTGAACACATAAACCTGAAAACGTTGCTGATCACTAGTTCTTGTTTTGCATTTTACAGGTGTTGATGGCCTTGACCCCCGTCTTCAGGCCTACGGAGGCTTCATGCCAGACTTCGTTCCTCCCAACGGCCAGGGGCCGCTGCAGGGTGTTGACAACATTGAGTACCACCTCATGAATCGCAACGGGCCTGCACATCCAGTGGCAATGCAAATACCCCGTGACCCGGGTCCCCAGTACGTGAACACCTGCCCCCTGGGTTCTCCAAACACGGTGGTGCCCCCTCAGGGGCCCGGAGTGGTGACCCGCAAACAGCACAGCTCCGACGAGGACACTGATGACCACGAGTATTACAACGACTACGACCGACTCAAGCGGGAACTGCAGCCGCTCAACCATCGTAGCCGGAGTGAAACAACGGTCTAGTGACAGTGCTCCAAGCTGTGCGTGTGACAGAAACTTGTCGCTTCGGTCATCTCCAGTTGTAGTGATAGGCAGGCTTTGGAAAAGCTACTGTGTCTCCTTCGTGGTGAGAAGGCAGACTCGGTCAAGTCAAGCTGTCTCTGCTGGTATGGCATGTAGACAACAACCAAAGTGTGTGTGCAGGGGGCAGCTGAGAGTTGAAATGTGGCTTCTTCATTACTCATTTTACTCCTCTTAAACGATCAAGGGTGCAGCCAAAATTCTGAGCATATTAGAAATTTTTTCAGTACAATGTGGATCAAGACACTGAATTTTGTCATGTCTCATGTGAATAGGCATTGCAATCTGGTTTGAATTATCATTTAACTGTTGATATAGATATGGTCATGAAAAAAAATTTCGGATCTTGGCCAGGTCATTATCTTTGACAGAAAGCTCACAAAGAAATGGAAGCGAGAAAAAAAATTGACTCTAAGTCCACTTACCAAAGCACTATGACAGTCAGCACATGATGGCAGAGAGAAAGCTTTCCCGTTCATCTTGGAAAGAAAAGTCTTTCTGGGACTGCAGCTGTCAGCAGAACACACAAAAATCTTCATGCAAAGCATCGAGTGATCTCAGTCGTGTCTCCTGACAAAAGGCTTTTCGTTTGAAAGCAGCCAGCAGTGTGCAACAAGGAACTCTGCATCCGAGTGAAAGTCTTGCATTTGTTTCGACGCTAGCACCTTCAATTGCCGTCTGCTTCTGGTCACTTCAAGTCGCCTCGCCAAGGTTTCAACAGTGAACGCAGACTGTGACCAGTGTTGACTGTGGGTTATAACCGAGGACTCTGGAGAGGCAAACGAAGACGCGTCACCGTGGGACCAGTTATCACTTCCAGGAACTTGATATCTCCCATGTGCTATTTATTTTCGTGGAACACAAACAAGACTGTGAAAATGGAGTTAGTTGTCTTCATTGAGGACTGTGCTTCCTTTTAAAAAGGTCACTAAAGTTTCGTGCAGTTTGATGTAAATAGTATACATAACTCTCCCGTTTCTTTCTTCTGTTTTTTTTTTTTTTTCTTTAAGTGCATACTTTTTTATGTGAGCTGTGCCCAAAACATTGCCACTGTAGTCCTTTCCTTGTCCTTTATTTTTGTGCATCAACTTGCCACATTGTGCTACTAAGAAGTGCTGTTTGTTGTGCGTACTGCCATCCTGAAATTATTTAGCTGTCTTTCTCGTTCCTTGTGGCTTGATTAGCACATTGATGTCTTCCGTGCCTAACGACATCAGCGGGTGCATGTAATGCATAAGCTTTCAGTATTACAACTCATCCGAGTGCCATAAGACATTGCTATCACTTCACTAACTCGTGCAACAACAATTGGTTGACTCATTGATTACCTATTGACATGACGGTTGTTTTGTACATGTTGTCAAGCTTTTATGAACATATTTTTAGCAAGGCTTGAGGAAAGCCTGCACTTACAAGTCCTTTAAACATCAGTGCATAAGATGCATGTGTGTGCAAAGATTGGGCTGTTTATTGTCAAATTGTGAATGATGTCCTTGCACCATTGAAACCTGCAGCAGGGTTTGGTTTTGATTTCCTTTCTCCTCTCATGGGGCCTACCTGGTGATTTCTACTCAAGCAGCTAAAGAGCTTGCTTGAATCACTCCACTGGTTGTGAACGTTTGTAAAGAGTGCATTCTAAGAATGGTTGAATGCAGAGGATGACTCATTTTTAAACCTTTGAATTTCAGTGAACACAGTCATGCCATGTTTAAAAAAAAAATTTAATGATGGGGAATTGTGCGTTCTATTTTTTTTTACACATGTCTTTAAATCTTCTGTTTTGTTGCATGTGATGCAGTAATTGTTGCCAGAGCTTTACGAGTAATGATTCCTGCAAGCAAAGGAGCAAAAATGTTGCTTCGAGACTTTTTTTTTTTTTCTGTATTGCGCCATTCCAAGTAAAGTATGATAAAATCATAAAATTTGTAGAAGGGACCAAAACGAAATATTTTTGCATAGGAACCCTGTGAAAAACACAAGGTTTTTTACATTTGCAGCCTACAATGTCACTCTTTCCTTTGAGGTGTGAACTACTCATTGTAGCCTAAGACTCGTGTTTAACACTGCCTCATGATCATTGTAACAGTGTTTGGCTTTCCACAATGCTACAATGTTTACCTGTATATACGTACATTTTAAGACTTCTCAACTGGCTTCTACTGGAAAGCTCTGACGAATAAGCTCACCTCATTAGGCTCAGCTAGCTGCATGTGACTGCATGTTATGTATGTATTGTACAAAGTGTGTTTTACCAATGCCTGTTGACTTCACAGGTATTCCATTTCAAGTTTTACATAGTCCTGTTAGGAGCAGTCAAGGGCGCACATCTAATGTGACTGCTCCCAATGTGGGGTACCTCTGCAGAAGAGAGTGGAAATTTTTAAAGATGAGAGATGTATTTGCTATATGGTACATTAATAAAATTACTTGTCCCAAAAAAAAAGGCTTCCGTGATTTTTTATGAGCAGGTAAATTGTAGTGATGATGAAGAGCAAGAAATTCTGCAAAAAGTGCAAGAATGGCACTCTAATAGTGGGTGAACTTGTGCAGAAAAGGACTGGTAACATTTAAATCGCAGCGATAGCAGTGAGTACAGCAGCCATTGGCTATCAGATCATTGGTTGAATGACTGTCATTGGTGGTTCAGTTTGTTCACTATTTATGCATGTCTCGCCATACATTCCAGAATAATTGCTGGTGCTTACATTCACATACATTCATGCCCATATTGCATAGGCAGTGGCACCATGTCTGGATAAACGTGGCTCTGTGAACTAGCGAAGCTGTTTAAGCTCGAGGATGGTCCGTCGACTGTAAGCACCAAAACTTCCGCCTGGCGATGACGTCGTCATGCGTCGCCTAGCAACGCTTCGCCCCAGCTGCGTGAGCCGTGAGGTCATCGCACGCGCCGCATCTCTTCGCCTTAGCTACAGTGTACTAGAATACTGTACCTTAGCTCTGCTGAGCCATGACGTCACCGCGCCGTGCGGAGTGGTTGCCGCGGCTGCGCTAAGGTGGAGCTAAGCCGTGACGTCACTGCGCCGACCCACGGGATTCACGGCGATTCCGTGGGCGCTGCCATGTTTGATCACGTGGTGACGCGTCCATTGCTTGCCTCAACTGCCTCCGTGTTTACAATGGATGTGCATGACGCCGGTGCGGCTTAGCAAACCTCAGTTTCTGGAGATATCGTAGACGGTGATTGGGTGGGTGCCACGAAGCTTTGGCCGTAGTTTCAGAAAACATGCGAAAGCGCTTTCGGAGCTGATTAAGCTATGTCCAAATGGCGTGAGCAGCGTATATGGTGCTTGCTCTAAAAGCGGGGCTAAATATGTATTCGAAGCCATCCAAACTTTCCGCTCATGAATTGAATCGGGATTATGGTGTTTTGGTCTTCGTTGTTTATTTGGGGCAATTATTTTGAAGCAGCGGCTTGTCACGTTTCTGACTCAGTAAGGTTCCTCGGTGCGGTCACTATCTGATCATTTTCTGCCTAATCGCTCGTGGGTGTGCTCAATTCCGTCAGATTTGTCCTTGCTGTGCACAAGGCTTGAAACGTAGCTGTTCTGCACATTGTAATACCTTGTAGCAAATGCGTATGATCGCTACTAACTCGCTTACTCTTGTGGACCGTCACGAAACATTCAGCTTCGACCATTCGTGCGCTATCGGTGCAGTGCTGTGACTTACTGTGCGTATATAGTGCGCATATATTCAAGTGTGCGCCCATTCAATTATTCTTGACACGTTGGCGAAAGAGTGGGCGTAAGTTTCCGTGCCGGTTGGGGTAGATGTGTGTAGACACCAGTGGCGCACCGACGGGGGGGGGGGGGGGGGGATTCGGGGGTTGAACCCCCCCCGCCCCCCCCCCTGAGGCCGAGTTAACCCACCCTTTTGTATAACCCCTTTTCTTTCCTTGCGCCTTTGAGTACTGCAACTAAGATGTAAGAGGCGTAATCGTCTGCGAGTACGCAAAAAGCGCACATTCTGACAATTTCCCGTGAAGAAATTGAAATTAGTGCTGTTTAGATGGTATTGGCAAACTGTCAAACTGCCCCCCCCCCCCCCCCCCCCCCCCCAGGGCAGAGATCCTGGGTGCGCTACTGGCAGACACTGTCCGCGAAACCTACTATGACAGGAAGCGGCGCTACTCCCGTTATCATTGTGTAATGAGCGGTACTCACTCTTGCCGAAGTACCGGGGCTGAAGCCTTTTCTTTGAAGGTTAGCAATACAACGCTGGAGGATGAGCAAATTTGCGTATCCTCGAGGAAAGCCGTACATCTCGAAGTGCCGGAAACATGTACGGACAGTTGCAGCAGCGGTCCGCGAACTTGGCCCCACATATTCATTACAATCCTTAACACGCCAGTCACTATTTTTGCAGCCAACTACTGCACACGTCTTCAATCCACACGATTCAGTCCAGCATGATTGGAGCTCAGTGCGTTAGCGAAAACTCAGTTGTATTTCCGACAGCTGATCGCACAGAAGCAAGGTAGAAGCGGTAATGGTTTCGTATTCGTGCGCGGTCGCTGAGGAGACGTATGGCGCGCCGCCGTAAGCGCCATCTCGTTTCTCTAGAACAAACTGCTCTGCGAAAAGGGTCAATAGCTCCGCGCCGCCGCCGCGGTGACACAAAAGCCCCGCCGTCTCCGCGCTGAGCACAACGCGGTGTTCTGTGACAACGCCGCGAAGATGGGGCGGCCGACGAAGGGCGTCACTCCCGAAGAAGAAAAAATCGCGGCGCGAAAGCCGCCGCGCCGCTACTCGAGAGCGAGTGAGATGACTTCAGTCCGATCCCGAGTATCGCGCCACCGAAGCGGCGGTGAAACGTCGAAGATCCGGAGTTACGAGCCCGCAAAACCGAGCAAAAGCGTTTGAGCGTCCAGATACTTCAATGACCGAGTGTTCATTGCTCCTAGGGCTGTCGATGATTCCGAGGTGATGTTGCGCAAAACGTGGCCGAGTCTCGAAACATAACCTCGCAAAAACTTGGCCGAACCGAGATAAAGCTAGGTGGGGTCGCCAGCTTCGCTATTTGCCCAGTCTTCGCACCGCTAGTGTGAAGCTACCGCTAATATTTAACGCGATAGCGTTAACGGCCCCGTGTCGCAGAAAATCCGGCGTCGGCTTCGGCGCCGTTGTCGATGGAAAGAGGACTTGGCACCCGTAGGTACCGCGCCCCAGAGCTTACATGTACTCATCAACCCAGCATCATTCGGTACATTCGGTAGTTCTTGAAGTGGAGTTGAAACTACATCGATGTCGGAGTGGACCTTGCGAAGGCGTACCAATGAATTGGCAGCCACCGCATAGAATGGGGACGGGGATCGTGAGCGAGGCACACAGTGAGAGTATGTGCTCTGGGAAAACAAACGGAGTCTAGTGCTGAGGAAGAAGGAAGTAAAGCTTCGAGTCAGGAGAATATCCGAGCGAAGGGCAAACTGGGTCCACCTGGCGTGTAGTGCAGTAGCCACGATGCTCATGTCGGGAATTTCCGAGTCCTCCCTTATCCTTGGGCAGCTTAAGCATCTGCCTAGCTACACAACCAAAAGAAACTGAAAGAGAACCCCTCCAAAATGAGCTTGGTTCGGGTTGGAACAGGAGACACACATGCTATATACGTGAGAAAGGAAAAAAAGAAGTGACCTAAGAATATTCGCTCGAGCTGTCAATGGACGCGACAACTCGCTGAACTCCTGAATCCTGGTTTCAAGCTTCTCCATAGCTTGCTTCCAGTTTTCAGGAGACAGACCGTCTAGATCAAATTGGAAACCTGGAATTCGCAACCGCGTTTTGACGGGTAGACCATAACGGGCTGCGGACTGGACGGAGTGGAATTCAAGTACATGGCTGCACTTTTCGACCTATTTAACCTTGCACCGCTCGCCCTGCAGTAACTGTACATGACATCCAAGACGGTGTACGCTGATGCCTTGTCCGGGACGACAATAGACAAGTCGTCTGCATAGTGCAACTGGAGGGGAGCCTTATATAGTAGGAACCTGCCAATTCTACTGTCACAGGATAGCCTCTGCAGAAGGTGTTCAATTGCGAGTACGTAGATAGCAGGTGAGAGAGGATCCCCCTGTCGTACCCCACGACCCATAATGAAAGCCTCCGAGACGCGATCTGTATGAGAACAGCAGAAGTCGGTCGAGAGTACAAAACTTTGACCATAAGCTGAAAACCCACGCTAAAGCCGGCCTCATCCAAAACCCGAAAAAGGTACCTATGGCTAATGATATGGAAAGCCTTCTCCTGATCAAAGGAGCAGAGAATGCCTGGAAGTTTCCTGGTATTTGCCCACAGGAGAAGGTCCCTAACTGCTAAACCGTGAAGCTGAGTGGAACGCCCCTGGACGCAGCATGCCTGGTATGGGCCCAAAACAGTGTTGAGAACTGGAGTGAGTCGCTCACACAGACACTTTGCAATGAGCTTGTAATCGCCGTTCAGAAGTGTGATGGGCCGCCACGCTCTTAGATCGGTGCTTCTCAACTCATCCTTGCTCAGGAGAGTGATTAGCCCCTCTCTTTGAGACACTGACAAGGTCCCTTCACTGAGCAGCCTGTTCACCAGTGAAGTGAAAGGCTTCCCTAACAGTCTCCAAAACAACATAAAATTCAACTGTCAAACCATCGGATCCTGGACTGTGATTATACTTCATAGACCTCAATGCTGACAAGAGCTCTTCTTCAACTATGGCTGTGTCACCAACTTCCGGTGGTTCATTTGGTGAAACGAATGGAAAAACAGCTGGAGTGGCAGCTGGCTCAGAATATAGATTCATATAGAACTGCCTCGCCAGTGCAAGCACTCCGTCTGGTGAGTCGACTATGCTACCATCGTTTGGATCTACTACGGAAGAGAGAGTTGGGCTCTTCCTTGAAAGATGTCTACGGAGAATATTTCTGCTGCACCACGCTTCCATTTCCCACCGCTCCGCTCGGGTTATAAGCTCTCAAACCATCCCAGCGACGCTGCAGGAGAATCCGAAGTTCCTTTCGGAGTGAGGCCAGTGCTGGAGCAACCCCCGGCCCACAAGACAGTGGCTTCGAGAGCAGAAGGATCGCGTCAGAGACGATTTCAATCTCCTCCCGCGCTCGACGCTTGCCCAAGACCTGAAGCACTCACGGACACTGACCTTCACTTCACCCCATTCTCTACCTTCTAGATTCGCTCTGCTGTGCAGCGAGCGAAGCAGAATGGATGGTACCTCTGCGGTTGCCTTCCTCTCTTTAAGGAGCCATGGGTTTAGACGCCACGGTCCCTTCCCCTGCGACACTAAATTCGAATCGGCAAACCACAGTAACAGGAAGCAGTGGTCGCTAAGAGCAGAACGAATTACCCTGGAAGAATGCATACTGGGAGCCAGTGATGACGAGACATAAAACCGATCGATGCGGCCCTCCACCCCTCGCCCTGTCCAAGTCATTCCTGACCCCACAAGGCGAAGCGTGCGCCAAGCATCGACCAGTCCCAGCTCATCAACGAGCCCTCGCAGTACATTTCCAGCCCTATCCCTGAATTTTGGAGAGCCTCTTTTAGATACACGATCTATCTGTTCTAACGCGTAATTGAAGTCGCCTACAAGAATAAGCCGAGAAGGGCCCACTAAGTAGGGATCCAATGCAGCAAAAAAACTCTTTCTGACCTTTACCCTTACATGGAGCACAAACATTAACAATTCGAATGCCAGAATCAAGATCCACCGACAGAATTCGGCCCTCGGCGTCGCTGGCATGCCGTAGAACGAGGCCTTTAAAGCGCGCCATCAAAATGATCGATGACCGTGCCTCGGCAGCCCGACTCGCAATAACTTCAGAAAGACCTAGTGCCAAAAGTCCTGTCAAAGTGGCTGATCTGACCTAACCTGTGGACACAGGTTTCCTGAAGTACAAGAATATCTACATCTGCGGACCTAGCTAAAGTCGACTATCGCTGACCGTTTTGGACCTCAAGACAAACCTCTACAGTTAAAGGTAGCTAGTGTTAGAGAAGAAGCCATATTGGTAGGACGAAAATTTTAGCAAAACACTGAAAGAGATCTAGAGAAAGACAAGAAGGCTAAGATAAAGAAGAGGCTAGTATTAGGTAATACTAGCCGAAAAATCCGATGCTACAACTGCCTAAGCGGAAGTCTCCACGCCTGGAGACCCCGCGGCTGTTGAATCATACGAATTATCTGACATGATGGGACAGTCACACTCGAAACCCTTACAGTATTTACAAGGAGAATTCTCCTCACCTTCCGAAGAATATCCAACTCTACATCTGAAGCCACCACAGCAGTGCGCTTGTATTTAGGAAGACCAGGCTCCGAGCCATGGGAGCCACCACCTTCCGAGCCCGAGGACGCCCCCTGCGCGGCCGCCTCCCTGGCCGCCGATCCAGAGCGCTTGCTACGCTGTTTCTTACGTTTCTTACTGACCACTTCGATGAAAGGGGCCTCGGTGGTCGCGCTAGCAAGCGGTTCCGGCTTGCCAGGGAGCTGGGCCGCCGTAGCTAGGGTGCCTCGATGCCAGCGCCGCCGTTCAGGGTGGTGCCATCCTTTGACCGCACCCGCGCCGCCGCTTTCTCGCTGCGACGCCATCTTGAGTCACAGCGAGCGGTTGCGAGTGCTTGGTGCCGGTGCTTAGTTCGAGACACAGTGCGCGCGGATGCTTCGCTGACGCTTCTACTTGCTGGACAGTGTTCAGCCGCATGAATGACAAGCTTGTCAAGTGCATCGAGTCGACATGACGGGCTGTTGTGTTCCCAAGTGCACCGGATCGACGCGTAAAGGGCTTCGTTGTTTACGCTTCCCCCGGGACCCAGAGCGAAGGAAGAGATGGGAAGCCCAAGTAAAGCGGTATCACTGGAAGGCAACGGATAGCTCCTACATTTGCGAGGTAAGTGTCAAGAAAGTTTAGACTATCGCATCGTGTTTTTCATTTAAATAAGAAAGTATTCTCTGATCCTCGCTCACGAACTAAGCACTGCACCGATGCTGTCTGAGTAGCCTATGGTTTGCGAGCGCGCGTCGCATAGGCTTTTGCCGTTTTGATCGGCGCAGTCTATGCGAGTAGTACCCTTATTTTAAGAACTGACGAAAATGCTTCGCCGCGAAATAGCCTTACATTAGCTACAAATCGTCATGTAAACCACCTATTTTACTTTTTCACGGGAAGCACACATCGTGTGTCTCTTGTTTCTTTTTTTTTTTTCCCTCAGTTTCTTTTTTCGCTAGTGGTTATTTGGGACTAAAGAACGCAGTGCTTCTTCTGGGGAGAGCGGCTGTTGCGTACGTGGCAAGCGAAGCATTGTGATTTTCTCTATTCTCAGCAGATATCTTGCGGATCTCAGGTTGTTACGTTATATAGCTGATTTTTTAGACGAATATATTTGTAGCGTGGTGCTCGTAAGCCGATAGGTCATTCGTGCTCATTCCCGATCGTAGTGGGTACTGTGACGGTCTTTAAATGCCTGTGCACGGTATGCCCAGGTGTAGTAGAGTTAAGGGGCATCATGGGACCAAAATGTTTCGGCGCTTTCTGGCATGGTGTCTGTTGTAGCCTGTGCATTTCTTCTAAACGTGTGAAGCGAGGTAATACAGCATTACTTCTGCGAAAATTTATTTTTAAGCACTGTAATGGGTTCTCTGTATTTACAATTAAGGCAACTTTTCATATCAATAATCACTTTTGTTGTTTTACTTGTACTTAGAAACACTTTGAAGAGGACCAGTACGAGGGAAATCGACAGGATGGGCGCCGTCTGTTAAAGCATAGCCTCCTCTATAACTTAGAGGAGGCTATGGTTAAAGTCAACAGCCCTACATCATCATGGACTATATTTTCGAAGTGAAAAACATTGCTAATCTGTATTTGACTGTCGTAGTTTCATTTACGGTTTTTGTACGCGATATGTATGCAGTGTTGTTTATTTCTTCAATGTAGTTATCAGTGTTCTAATGGTTATTTATAAAATGTTCTGTACTCGCCATCGATGTGTTTGGCGCCTGACATAGCAGGACGCCCGTACAAAATAGAGGACTTTAGTCAGCCTATGAGGAACGCTGGCATTATTGAGCAGGTTGGTGGAATAGGGGCTTACCAGATGTCTCACGTCTGGTTAGTGAACTTTCGCACTCAAGAAGCGAAAAAGAAGTTGCTGGAAACCAAGCCCTTTCTTGTCAAAGGTAGGACCTGCGTCGCAATCGACCCACAGAGATTTAAAGTGCGGCTGAAAGTGCATTGGTGCGCTTTCAACGTGAGCAACGACGCAGTGAGACGGGCTTTCGTAGAGTACGGGGAGGTGAAGGAGGCCACTGGCGACAAGTGGAAGACAGGCGGCTTCGACAACGCCGACTCAACAACGCGTGTTGTGCGGCTTATTCTCCGTGATGGGGTAAGCCTTGAACGCATACCACACCAAATGCGCATCGGAAACGGGGCAGGCAGTACTCGTCATAGTGCCAGGCCGTGCACCCATCTGTCTACGCTGTCGTGCTACAGGACATATCCGCCGTGACTGTAAAGTGCCCAGATGCAATAAGTGCCGTGCCTATGGGCACGAAGAGGCGGAATGTGCAAGGTCCTATGCTCGAGCCGCTTTTCGAGGAACGGCAGAAAGCAGCGAGTTGGTAATGGACGAAGATGAAGCGGAACAGGCTGCTGCGAACGCGGCTGCTGATGATTTATTGTATGTATGTCCGCCCCATTCTAGAGTTTGGATGCGTGTTATTTTCTGGAGGTCCTATTTATAAATTACGCCCTCTGGTTCTTTTAGAACACGAATCACTACGTCCATGTCTCGGCCTTCCAAAATATGTAGCGAATAATATTCTTTATCATGAAACTCACCTGCCTTCTCTTCAAACTCGTTTTCGTATACTGACAGTCCAAACGTTACTGAACATATATGCTTCTCCCCAGAGACGCTCCTTCTATATGTTTATTAGAGAACCGGCTGCATTCTTTGAGAATCAATGGTCCAGACTGCATTGTCCCCAGGTAGTTTTTGTGCAGAAACTATTAGAGCCATTAGAAATATCAATCCGTGATGTGGATTTTCAAAATTTCCCTACTGCGACAGTAAGCGTTGAATTCGATGATATATTTCCTAATAACGCTAAACTCCTGCCTATTCGATACCTAAAAAGTTTGCTAGATGACCACCTCGAGAACCTCCAAATAAATGCAGTAATAGCCACAGATGCTTCTGTCAGTGAAGAGAAGGCAGGTGTGGGATTTTTTTCGGCATCCTTAAATTCGTCTTTCCCCCTTCGACTACCCGACTTTACGCCAATGTTTCAGGCGGAGTTATTAGCGATCATCCTAGCTCTACGAAAACTTCCCACATCTATTACTTCAGCCGTAATCTTAACCGACTCCTTGTCTGTTTGCTCCGCTTTATCAGTGCCTAATTCATCTATCATTCTCCGTGAATTTCATTCATCCATCCCCCAACATTTACGCCTTATCCATCTGGTATGGGTGCCTGGGCACGTGGGGCTCACTTTAAACGAATCTGCAGACGCACTAGCAGCGGCATCTCTTAACGGCCCGGTACTGAGGATCCTAAGACCTTCGGAATACGTCACTTCTGCGAGATTTAAAAATTTTTCTGTCCAAGAAGAACAGGCCAAATCATGTGTGCTCAATAACACCGATTTTCAGCACCTTAGGTTTCCTTGGCACAGCAGATGGTGTTCAACAAGAAAATTTGAGGTGTCGTTTACTAGAATGCGTTGCCGAATACCAAGGCTTAATTTCTATACCCATAGGTCTGGTTTGGCGCCTTCCCCTCAATGCTTTTATTGCAATGAACCCGAAACTATGGATCATTTCTTTATAGAGTGTCGTAGGTTCACCATGCATAGAAAACGACTTCTAGAAGGTCCCCTTCGCCAACTTGGATTGAACATTACGTTACCTATCATTCTATCTCTGGGGGCGTCGGCACTAGGACACTGTAATAGGAACGTATGTGATGCCATATTTAATTTTGTAATGGAAACAAAGAGATTGCCATGCTAATTTTTTTTAAAGACAACAAAAAATATTTGCTTCAAATTTTAAGATGCTATAGCATGAAAATTAATATTAACGATTATAATTCATTGATTATCTCATTCTTAAGTAATAAAATCGCATTTAGGTATCCTTCATTTTTCTTCCCACTGCCGCCCGATTCATGGCCAATCCCCCGTAGTGGGTTGTGCTATATCTACAGGCACCAAACCAAACCAAAGCGGCTTCAGACGCTTCACAACAACAACAGACGCTGAGACAGAAGCAGACGCAGCTAATGTGAGTGGTGCCCAAGAAGGTAGCCAGGGACAAAAGCCAGCGTCTCTGTCTGCTGGCAACCGAGGAGGCTTCGGCAATATCAGCGAGTACGGCGACAGACGCGAAGGACGGAGGCGTCGCGTCTACCGAGAAAGAGCGTGACCCTGTGCTGACGCGAGCTAGTGTTTCCGCTGCTTCAACGGGAACAACGATGGCAGAAGCTGAAGAGGTGGGCGACGTGTCGGCAAGTGTGGAAGACGACCACGCAGCGTCGATGGATCTAGACAGCACGTCATCTAAGCGTCGCCTTGACGGCGCAACCAGCGTTCTTCAGGAGCAGCGACTCCGTCAACCGGATCATGAGTGGCGCGTCGCTGGGAAAAAGCCGCGTGTCACCAGAGCGCAACGCTCGTCGTCGCTTCCCCGCGACGACACTGAGAAGACGTAAATACTGTTTCATCAGCACCACGCGGGATGTTAGTCTGTATGTTAAGGTGAGCACCATACTGTTTGCCTGGCTGCAATAACAAAACTAAAAATGGCTACCTTTGAAAAGCATATGCTTGTAGCGACATTAAACAAGAAGAAGGCAAAATCAGCTTTTCAGGTTAATTACTGAAAAAGATTTGGACATTGTAGCAGTTCAAGAAACTAAAATCGAAAGTCAAGAACAGACGGATAGTATGGTGCGCCTCTTTACTAGTCGGTACGATGTATGTGTGAGTCATGCAGTGGGGAAGTCGGCGGGGTGTGTGCTGATGATACGTAGGATATTGGGTGCAGTTGTAGAGAAAGTGGTGACATGTAATTTAGGTCATTTCATTGTTTGTGACATTACATTATTTGAACGCAATTGGCGCATAATATTCGTTTATGCATATACAAACGCAGAACAGAGAAAAGAAATGTTTGAAACTATCAGTAACTAGTGTGTTACAGATCGGTTTGTAATTGTCATTGGTGCCTTCAATTGCGTATGCATGGCAAACGACAAAACCAGCTCGACCCCTTATAGGAATGTCAGTGTTGTTTCCTTAAATAATATCAGCCAGCATTGTTTGGAAGACGTGGGTGAATGTTGTGGGTTTGGGAATGATACTCGCGTTACCCATTTTCAAGGTCAAAGCCACGCGCGGTTGGACCGCGCCTATTTATCTGGAGATTTAGTACCGTTGATCGGAGAATATCGGGTTCAGCCAGTATCCTTTAGCGATCACTGCCTCGTAAGATTTCGTGTCGGAAAAAGAAAAGATAAAACGTGTAGATTTGTTTGGGAAAATTGGAAACTTAATGATAAGCTTTTAAAAGACGACGTTTTTATAAGGTATGTCACAAACGCAATCGCGAAATTTGACAAAGGATATTATAAAAAAGTTGGGGAACACTGGGAGCTCTTTAAGCAAGAAGTAAAACTGAAGGCCATTGAAAGGTCAGGTGCCATAAAGCGTAAGCAAGAATGTGTAGAAAATGTGCTCCGAGCCAACCTAAGCACGTTCATTTCAGAAGAGTGCAGACAGCCCGGAACATTTAAAGAAGACATATATAAGTACCATTGGAACTCATAGATAGGGAGAAGTACGAAGGCGCAGTAGTCAGAGCTCGGTCCGAGCGCTTAATGGGTGGGGAGTTTCCTACCAAGCGCGCACTAGGATTGGAAAAAAGTCGCGCACACCTAAACGAAATAGCAAAAGTAGAGTGGAAAAACGCTGTTATTACAGATAAGGAAGGTATCCAAAGAGCGTTTTATGAATACTACAGTGAATTATATTCGTGCATTGAAGTCGACGAAGACGCATTTAAAAACAAATTTCTCACTCTAATGCCGCGAGTAAGCGATGAGACGAAAGAAAATTTGGAAATGCCGATCTCACTGGAAGAGGTTAAGAAAGCTATTAATGATTTCAATCCTGGGAAATCCCCGGGCCCAGATGGGCTTATAGCATCTTTGTATAAGGTTCTAAGGGAAAAAGTAGCTGTAGTCTTAGTGTCGCTCTTTAACGAGGCTTTCGATATGTCAGTACTTCCACCATCATTTCTAACGTCAAACACTGTTCTTATACCTAAGGTTAAAGACAAGAATAAGCTCATGCAAGTTACTTCGTACAGACCTATATCACTTACAAACGTAGACTACAAAATATTCATGAAATTCTTGCCAAGAGGTTGCAAACTGTAATACAAGAATTAGTCGGTGAACATCAAACTTGTGGCATAAAAGGTCGATCAATAGTTACAAATATACATAAAGC
This sequence comes from Dermacentor silvarum, assembly GCF_013339745.2. Taxonomy (NCBI): domain Eukaryota; kingdom Metazoa; phylum Arthropoda; class Arachnida; order Ixodida; family Ixodidae; genus Dermacentor; species Dermacentor silvarum. The sequence continues at coordinate 210,763,560 of NC_051155.1, read as the reverse complement.
CCGTTCCATTCTGGAGTGTTGTGATGCTAATTCTGATAGCATCGCAATGCTACAGCTAGATCTTGAAAAAGCGTTTGATAGAGTACCTCACGATATACTGTTGGCTATATTACAACACGTGAACGTTGGATCCGTTTTAAGAGAGGGTGTCGCCATGGCGTATAGAGGCTGCACGACGCGTTTGATAGTAAATAAGGTGGTTGGAGCGCGCATCAAAGTGGAACGCTCGGTACGTCAGGGATGCCCTCTCTCGCCATTGCTTTTTTCCATGTGCATTGAATCTTTTTGTTTGAGCATAATCAATAGCTCCACTATACGAGGATTCCGTCTCCAGGCAGCGGAAGTACGTCTGCTTGCATATGCAGACGACATAGCACTATTTTGCGCTGATCATAAAAGCATCATTAATGCCGTTAAAGTTGTTAAAGATTTCTGTGGGGTTAGTGGCAGCGCAATCAATTGGGGAAAGTGCTTGGGATTTTGGCATGGAAACTGGCCAACGACCCCAAACATGTTCTGCAACGTCAGGTGGGATACTACTCCAGCAACCTATTTAGGAGTGCCGTTGGAAAATTACAAGGACAGTGAGCCTTTGTGGCGGCGGAAAGTTGTAGAAGTGCGCGAAAAGGCTGATAACCTTAAGTGTTTTTACTGGTCAATTTTTGCGAGAGCAACGATGTGTAATTTGTTTTTAATAGGCAAGCTTTGGTACATAATGCAGGTAATTCATTGTTCACGCGTGAATGTGCAAAAGTTGCATAGAGTTCTTGCCGTTTTCATTTGGGTATCTACGTGGGAGCGCACACGGCGAACCAACCTGTTTCGACGTGTGCGCTACGGAGGATTGAGTCTGTCACACCTCTATATAAGGCAGCTAGTAAACCGATTCATGTTTTTTCGCGATGTACCAGACCCCTTTTTACGAACTGTTTGTCAAGTTAGACTAGGAAGAGTATTACCAAACTTTGTAGTCACGTCGGATAGTATGCCGGGAGGCCTGGGTGGATACCTAAAAGAGGTCTACCTGTCATGTATTTTCTTGCAGGCTCGTTTTTCATTGGACTATCTTTGGACTGTGTCGCGGAAAAGACTATACAAGGATTTGTGTGACATTGTCTTACCAGTTCCTCTGTGTAGATCACAATTAATTTAGTATTGTGCCGAACCATGGGCAAACGTTCTCAAACGAGTGAAAAGCATGAGTGTACCAGGAGGAGTTCAAACATTTTTCTTCAAATTGCATACAAATACATTAGATGTGAAGACTTATTTGGAAGAAAAGGGATTTTTTGTACCTTGGGGTACTCACTGTTTCATTTGTCGGAAGCCAGAAACGATCGAGCACGTATTCCTAGACTGTAGGGAAGCATTTTTCTTCTGGGACATCTTACAACGTACTCTCAAGAAAGATCTACCTGTGGACTCGTTCGGTATACGATTTTTGCCAGTTGAACATGAGGATGGTATTCCATTTGACCTCATTATGCTCTTGGGCCTCCACAGCATTTGGCGATCTAGGATGGCAGTGCGGAACGCTGACATAGACGCGAAACCGATACGGCTATATTTCAAAGAAAGCATTAATAGAATTATTACTCTGTACCAGTTTCAAACCCCTGAGCCTGAATGGCTCCCAAGAGTTGAAGCATTGTTAAACATGCCCGAATATTAACGGGATAGCGCAAAGCCAGTTCCGGGTGTCTGTTCCCTCGAATGTATGTTTTTGTGTAATTGTGCTGTTCAATGCGGCAATAAAGAAAAAAAAAAAAAAAAAAAAAAGCTTCGTGGCGTTGTGGTTAGCGCCGCGCGTTCGGAAGCGAGTGGTCCCTGGTTCGATTCCGCGCTACAGACACAACTTTCGGATTTTTTTTTTTTTTCATAAAAGTAGACGTGGCTACCTACTACGACTACTACTACTACTACAGAGGAGGGACAGACCCACACCCTAAGGAGCTTCGCCCCTAAAAAAAAGTTTGATGTCGGGCCAGATCTCATTCGCATAACGCAAGTGAGAATCAGCCGGTTCGCCTCTTGCTCGCATATGCTTGCTTGTTGGCAAATATATGCTACCCTTGACGAAATCTTCCTTAGGTTTGTCAAAGATGGAGATGCTGTGGCAAGCTCCCGCAGTTTCACGGGTTTAATGAACAGCACGAGCATTGTGCTGCAATGCACGAACGTGTATTTTATATTGTGCTATATGAGCCCTGAAACATCCTTTGTCGGTGCAGAGAAGCAGCCAGATTACCCGAGTGGTCGTCTTAGTACTTGCTGTGGATGACTCCGTTAACCCTTTATTGACGAGTGTTGCCTACAGACGACGTACCAGAATTTTTTTTTTTCTGAGTCTTGGTAATGAGTGCAAGTTCTGGCTAAATGTCTTCAGCCTACACCACTGAATGAAGGGTAGCAAGCGTCCTCTTCTTTCTCTTTTCTCAATGGTAAGAGAAAAAATTCGGTGCTCAACCATTTCGGCGCTCAATGGTAAGTAAAACAAGTAAAACATAAAATACCCCCGAAAGTTGATGGGAAAACGGCGCCACGGTAGTTCAATGGTTGAGCTACCGCGGTATAGCTCAATGCGAAGACGTGGGATCGTTCCCCACCTGCGGCCAGTTGTTTTTTCATTAATTTTCATTTTCCACTAATTTATCATTTGTTTAATTCAATTAGTAAGTACAAGTAATTTTCCCTATGTTGTCCTTGGTGTCTTTGTTGGCTTTTTATGATATGATTAATAAAAATCGGGCCCCTCGGTACCCTTCTCGTTCATTACATAACGAAGGTCTCAAATCCGGCAACAATGATGCCTTCAGGTAGCATGTATGGGTTTATTGACCGGTTGCCTTCACCCTAACAAGATCAAGTACTCGTGACGCCTGGGGCAGAAAGGATGCTCCACATCCGCCGCCAAGGTTCGTGAGTGGTGGCGCTGGCTAACACTCCCAGGATTAGTTCTAGTTGTAAAAACATAAATACCCCAGAAAGTGGACGGGAAATCGGAAAAAAAAATATATATATACATATTTATTTTATTTACAATACTGCCAATCTCTTGCGAGATGATAGCAGGCGGAAGAGAAAGAAGTTTGGCGTGCGCCTAGTTCTGGAAAGCACGGTCAGAGGAGACAGCACGATACAATATCTCCGGCTGCGGTGGTGTCACACACGTGACGTAAAGCAACTGAAAAGCTCTCTCTACAAATTCGAAATGAAGCCACAGGTGGCTCGGGGTTGAAGCCTAATTCCAGTTTTCTGCCAGGTGGATCCCCTCTACTACTGCAAAAGCTTCCGCAAAATATTTTTATTTTCTTTGATTATGCTTATTCCCGATGTGTTTTGCACATTTAGAAAGAAAATAAACACTTTGTTCGGGTATTTATATGTGCCTTCATTAAAGGCTTATGATCTGAAATTTGGCTCCGGGTTGAAGAGCACACGGACGCGCGCAATGAATGACGAAAATTGCGATAAGGAGCGACAAACTCCTTAATAAGTACACTTTTATTTCCACAGATCACAAGCATCGTCGCACTCACCTTGTTCTCGGCGGTACGTGTAAGACGAGCAGATGGGACAAATAGAGACATACTTTGGTTTACAATAGGCCCGGTCTGCAAGCTTAGTTCAATACTATAAGCAGCTGTACAAAAAAAAAATGAAGGCAGCTGCGAGTATGTTTATGCATATTTCACCAGACTTTACAGTCCATTTCACTGACAACAGAGCGCGCAGGTGCGTATGCATGCGGTGATGCGAGACGCCGACAAAGATGATAAAGATTTGTGACCGATGACGCTATGTGGTCTGGCAGGGAAGCAGCGAACCAGCGCCTGTGCGTTGCTTGACAAGCTCGTTGCTAAATGTCAATATTGGCATGCGATAGCGATAAAAAGCGCCATCCGCGTCCAGCACGGGGTTGGCCTGACAACTGCGAAGTGATATGATATATATGATTTTTCGCCTGCCTGCATAGCCTTAACTTCTTCGCCTTCGCAACATACTTCGAAAGCCATACAGGCGAAGTAGATTTGCGAACGTATTTTTCGAAATGTGCAGCCAGATAAGAAAAAAAAAAGAAAAAAAAAAGAAAACTGAAGAGGTTTTCCAAGCTAGAAACGGCGAAGTCCGTTGCTCGATGCGCAGATATTTATCAATATAACTTCCGAATTCAATTAGATTCGCCGCGTCCCGCTCCAAAATTAGCTGCCCAAACCTTTACTCGAGCGGACAGAGCAGAAGACACTGTGGGAGGTTGGTAATGGCCCCGCCCAAGGACATCTTGGTGTCATCACATGGAAAAAAACTGTGGCCTTGATCAATCTGCACGCTTCGATGAAGCTTGGACAACACTGCATAGCAGATGTTACGTCGACACCGAGTAGGCGGTCAGAAAAGGCGGCAAACTTACACGCGTAATTTGCTACGGCTCTTATCTAACAGATTTCTGGATGGTTCCCATTTTGCAAAGGGAAGTCTAACGCCTTAGGACTCTGTGTTTTAGCTCAGTTTTTTTCCCCCGAGAACCTCTTCAGCGTCCCTTAAGATAGTGCTGCTAAGTTGTTGTGCCCTGGAAGACGATTGTTGTAAATTGTTCAGGATAGAAAGCCGCACATCCCGACGGAAAACTATTGCAGCTCCGGCCTGTGTCCAGTCCCGTTGTCAGGCGACAGGAGGTAACTGTATTTATCGTCGTCCATCACGGACGACGGCACAGTGCCCCCTCGAGTCAGTACGCTCGGCTTAGTCACTTTCTTGCCGTCAAACCACAGGCCACGTCTGACGAGGACGCTCAAGAAGCGAGCGGACGTCTTTTCCGGAAAGTCGCCCCACCGGATGCCGTCGTCCTTTTGCGCAGACTTGAGCTTCACTCGGAGCCCCTCGACGTCGAAGCACCACGAGCAGTGCCAGCCGGCGTTGAAATCGCCGTTCTGGCCCAGCGTCCAGTCCTCGAGCTCTCCTCCGTAGAGTTCCTCCGAGTTGGCCGGGATGTCCTCGCGACGTAGGCGTGCCGCGTCATTGCCCAGCACCCTCGACAGAAAGCGCATCGTGCACACGGAGAGCACTTGCACGTGCTCCTGCACGTGCTGCCAGAAGAACCCGTACAGCGTCCAACGCAGCCGCAGAAACATGGGTTCACCGAAGCCCTCGTGCGTCTTGAGATACGCCAGCGGACCCGCCCTCGGTATCTCGTCAGCGTCCGTCAGAACGAAGAGGTCGTCGTCCCTGAGTCCCGAGAGTTGCCTCTTGGCCTGCCGCCAGAGGAAGCTCCTCTGGTAGCCGTCGGCGAACCAGCCGTCTTCCCGACCTTTCTTCGGGAAGTGGTCGAGGAAGACGTGCACGATTTTGTTTTGGTATGGCGCCAGGAATCCTTTTCGGAGCTCCGGAAGGAGGTGCAACGGCTTGGGCTCCCCCCTGGCGCTGTAGTTGGACTCGCAGACGACGAACACGTCGACGACGTTGTACAGTTCTCGCAACCGCACCTCCAAGAGGTCGAGCTCGTGGTTTACGTTGATTGCGTTAACGAGACGCCGCGGCCGGCCGTTCCTGCGGTGCACTTTCTTGTTGGTCCAGCGACGTCTGAATCGCTTGGAAGAACTGATGGCTTCGGGCAAGCTGCAGTCGTCCGAGGTCCACCCTGGCCGGCAGATGCACGAACTGTGGCTCGCGTTAAGATCGGTGCCAAGCACGAAACAGGTGCCGTTGCCAACGGGCTCGAAATACGAGAACGAGTCTCTGTCCCGAATTTTATGTCTGGGTGGAAGTTGGGGGTCATAGTACTTGAAGGGGTACTTGGGGAACTTGGTAGGTGGTTGAGACGCAGGCCTTTGGGACAGCTCTAGAGGAATCGTGACCTGCAACGACACGGATATAGGAGCGGTTAGAATGACTTTACTTTGTTAAAGAAAGAGTGGGATAGTGAAACATTACAACTGAAAGTTTTTCGTGTAATAGTCCAATTATTATATGCGATTTCCGTGGGATGCTTGCGCAATGTATGAGTCTGACTCCGTATGGATTCCACGCCATATCCGTATGAACGTAAATTGAACTTATGTTAGCCTCAGTAGGTATGGTACGAAGTGGAAGCACTTATGGGGAAATGAACAGGAGGGCACACGCTGGCAACTTGTGGTATAGTGCTAAACCTCCGCCGTTGCGAAAGGCGCCGTATATAGCTATTATAGTGCGAACGGTGAGGCTTTCAATTACGAAAACATACTTCATCAGCTCATGCCATCGAACCTTTTCTTTGTGTCCTCTATAGATCAGAATATCGTAAACAACTGCGTATTCGGTGTGCCGAGCCTTTCAGCCCTATACTGCCCTCATGACAGCATATAAGCAGGCGGGCTGTTCATTGGCCCACCAAGTTCAGCGATAAGCAACTTTACTTCTGGTTGGCTTATCCTTACGGTTGTACTTTTAACGTAGATAGATGAGAATACAGATGTACAGCAGGATAAGAGTACAGCAGGATATGAATTTTCGGAGCAAACTGAAACAAACGAAGATGGAGCTAAGGAAATGAAAGACAGGAAGTACATAGGTTAACCAGGGGAGTAGAAAGTGCTTTACCTGCAGCGCCTGCTGTCCCGTGAGGACGACGGGCGCTGCTCCGCCTCCCAGTTGCGCTCGGTGGATGCGAGCCACGAGAAACCCGCTGGCGAGCAGGGCCAGCACCAGCAGGCGGGCCCGGCGGTACGACACAGCCACCATGGTTCCATGCCAGTGCTCTTACCAGCGCCCTCCTGCAGCGCTCCTCCTGCGTCGAAACAATGTCACATATAAGATTTCAATTAAGATCTTTCACAAAAATGAATTCAGACAGCCTACACAGATTGTCTATAAAGCGTTTGTGGTCCGCTCTTTTTGTGTATCTAGTCCATAGACAAAAGTCTCCTTCCTTCGCTCTATCGTGGTCCACAGATTTCAAATCAGTCGTCCGCAGATAACCTAGACTTTCGACAGACTATCAATAGATTATCTGAAGAAGAAGAAAAAAATTCACTGCACCTGGCTTCACACTACTTCTGAAGGACTTGTACTGGCGAAATAGGTGGGAGATATATGCAACCATAGACGGCCATTATGCAACTACGAACAATGCTACGCAACTATACTTACAACGCTATGTATGTCTATGCAACGTTATGCGTTCACTGACATGCAAAGAAACGATACGCAACGACGTAACTCACGACACAGGAAGTGCGGTCAGTAGCGATTTTTGCGGTAACTGCGAGAGAAATGCGTTAGCATTACGTTGCACCTGTTTGAGGTTTCCCATTCATGATGTACACCGCGTTTACCACATCGCTCACACGACACATGCCCTGCCTCTTCGAGGAGCGGGGATATATATATATATATATATATATATATATATATATATATATAGCCCCGCTCCTCGAAGAGCCGCGTTAGCAGAATTATGCCAAATGAAACTGTGTAGAAACACGATTGTATCTAACTTTTCTGTACAAACATGCCTGCTTACTGCAGCCACTAAAAAGTTAATTATTCAATTTTGGTTAATTAAGCCACCGAGATCAAATAATGGATGGGGGACGCAGTAAGGTAGAGATGGTGTTCACGTACATCTTAGCCTAATTAAAAAACAAAGAAAAGCCTGTCGACTTAACTTTGATCACCCTATATATATATATATATATATATATATATATATATATATATATATATATATCCCATCCCCTAGCTAGCTCTCTAGTTCTACGACGTGACCGGCTTCCCACACTTCACACGCGTACAAATGCTAACGCATTAAAAAAAAAAAAAAAAAAAGAAAGGCTGATGGAGAATAGGCCCTCACCACATGATAGGCAAGCGGTAAGTGCTCGTAAGGTTCGGCAACCTTGGAAGGCCTACTTCCCAAGAGTTAAGGCGCAGATAAGCTCCAAAGAGAGGGAGGGGCGGCGTCAGAGGAGGTTGGCTTGTAGCTCTATATACCTATGCCTGTAAAGGATCCAGTCGTATCAATCTCCTCCCTGCTTTTTTCCCACCAATACTCTAAACGTCTCTTGCTTATCTCGACTGCTGACCGGTTGATGCTTCCGTCACCTTGAAATCCAAGCGATTCTGGAAAGTGTACGTTACCTACGGGTCTCACTGGGTCCGCTGCCTCTCCCACACCCTCTAGAAGCCACCTAACGCCCCCTGAAAACAACGACACGAAACCACCACGCGCAGCTACAATTTTCAAGGACATTACATATCAAGGTGCATGGGATAATTCTAGAGTCAGTGCAATGCTAGACTCCATGAGCCCGCGATGATTCGAAGATTTCCATTGCTTAATTAGGATGGCATAGTAATGTCCTATGGTGCTGTTGATGTGTTGATGATCCATAATGTGATGTCTTAGAATGCATTTTCACTCTTAGATGTTTCTTTCTGACTGTTCTTGGGGCTAAAGCAACCTCTCATTTGTTATGCGCAGGGGCCAATGTCGGAGTCAGCGCAATTCGTGCTACATTCGATATTCCATACTTTCGAATATTCAACTATGCAGAATATCCGACAGTACGACCACTAGAACCTGCACGAGGCAAGCTTCGATGAATGTGGTGGCTTGCACCTCAACATCAACAAGCGAGTACAGCTATACTGAAATATCACAAGCCGGTCGCTCATGAGCTGTGCATTCGAGCGAATAGTGATTTCCGTACACTTAAAAACTTTATTACATGCGTTAATGAATGTTAGTTATCAAGCTTACTGCCCATCCGGTCACTGTTTTCCTAACAGGGAAAATATATGCGGCCGGTATTCAATTCGAGATAGGTAGTCATTTTTTTTCCACGTACATTCTAAGCCTACAATTTTGATATTTGGATATATCGTGCTTCCAGCTATGCTCCTTTCCATTTGGCTTCCTCGTAACGAATTTCATTTCCACGAAGAAGAGGAAGAAAAAGAGGCCCACATTCCTTCCCCGTCGCTCGGAAGTTGTTTTCCGGATCTCTCTTGTCTCTCCCACCCTTCCGTGTTCGTCCGTTATCGACTACACGTTCTTTCGATGCAATCCCGTTTCCTGGACATATAGCAGACACGCAGACATGCGACCCGCTGACAAGGCATCCGAAACCAGAACGGAACGCGGAGGTACTTGCGTGAAAAAGAAAGAAACAGGGGCCATGCAAAGACCCCGCGCCGTACTCTTGCGCTGCCGCAGCAGTATATATACGCGAAAGTGGACAGTGCGCGTATATCAGGAAGAAAATGAGCGTAAGAGGGCTAAAGGGGCCGGCAGAATACGACGGGCCGCAAGCTCTTTTCGCACCTCGGAGCGTTTTGAAAAGAGCCCGAGGCGCGGCGGCGGCGACACAACTGCATCCGATGGGTCACAGGAGCATTGTGAGCGTGCGCCGGCCGCTTCAGAAGCGGGCCCTCCTGCTGCTGGTTAGCGTGTGACGCCATGCGTGTCGCGCGTCCGACATGCAGCTGCGTGGAGCGCACAACGTCGCATCAGCGAACGAACGACGTGCACTTCCTTGGCATCTGGGCCACCGCGTGGAAACAGCGAGGCGGATGACGCGTGCGTCCATGAGAGGAACCAAGACACTGGCGCACATAGCTTTTCTCGCTCTCTTTCAACAGTTCTTTTTCTTTCTTTTTTTTTTTTCGTTCCTCCACTCATTCGTTATTCCTTTCCTTCGTTCTTACGCCAGGTTAACGATAGAGAGAACAATGACGTGCTTCGGTCGCGCACTGCGAAACAATGTGGAGTTGTACACCTTTACATTATAGCATGATATTGAAACTCGTGCTTTCTATATAGACTTTTGGAAGCAGGTGCAGAAGGCCGATAGCACCTCTTTCCTAGTGTTTTTGGAGCAGGTGAACTCAGCAGTATAGATGGATTACGGCAGCTCAGCTGGCCCGCGTTCGTGTCCGTACCTCATCCGTGCCTCGCAAGGACGTGAGAAGGGTGAGAATTCGCGTCATAATTCGCGCTTATAGGGACTACTAAAAAGCGGGCAGGTTTTCTCCTATTTTGCCCCAACACGTACTCCGTTACAGCCAAATCCAAACATCCGAGATTCAGGTGAAACACCAGCACAAGAACACATGTTCTTTCACTGCAGTCGCAGAGCAGCTGAGGTATAGGTCATTGTTGACGCTTGCCCGTCGTCCACATCTACTGACTGCGACCGTCCGCTGCGCGGTAGATGTCCTGGGCTGCAGCTTCTTAGCATTGCAGAATTAGGCGCCTGGTTTACAATGAAAGCCGTAATCAATCTTTCATCTAGCCAAGAAAAAAAAAAAAGGATTACGTGGCTGTATGGATCACAGCATGCCAGAAGAAGGTGCATTTCAGGCCTGAAAATTGCGGCGCCATTCCACAACAAACATGTTCGTGGCCGTTGGAACGTTGGCGCAAAACCTGCTGGAACCCTTCCCAGCGTAGAGGAGAATCGAGGGAGGGCGCATGGGAAACACGTTCTCCCGCTGTCTTGCGAGCACCGCTTTGTTTCGAGCGCGAAAATGGAACAGCTGAGCGTTGCTCGGTCCCTTGTGCCACGGCGAAGGTCGTCCGGTGTGGAAGCCGGTCCGTGCTCGCGACGTTGAACCCGCTGACCCGCGAAAGACCCGGCCCTCGAGCGGCGCGCTGTGGGCACGCGTGCGCCCTCCGACTCGCGCGTGGTCAACTCGTGGTCAGCGCGCGCGCGCGCCCACGTGCGCATCATGTTTGATGCGTCCATTGTGCACTCGCCGCAACCGCGGCTGCTGAAGCCTTTGTCGTAGCATCCGCTCCGCACACAAATGCGCACACAGCGAGAAGATACAAGGGGCAGGGTTCATTAGGCGTAATGGAGTGGAAATCTCGACGCGGCTGGTCTGAACTGCGTGACTTCGCGGCGATCTCGAAAACAGCTGCCCGTGGCGTCGGGGTGTATTCTGCTGCCGGCACAGCGGTGCTTGATATGCATATTAATTTAACCGGCGGCACGTATGACTCAACCGCATGACTCAGCCAGGAGGCCGTTGTTTTTGTTTTTGCGGAGAAAGCGCAAGAAAAGTTCACGTAGGAATGATGAGAAGACATAGGTTCCTGCTCAGCGAACAACCAGCTTTACTATATAATGATCTAGGTCCACGACCAATTAACACTTTTGAAGGGTGATAAAACAGAGAGAAACCA